>NW_007259590.1:363342-400039 GCF_000164805.1 Carlito syrichta
TTGGAAGGCTGAGGTGGAAGGACCGCCGGAGCCCAGCAGGTCAAGGCTGTGGTGGCCGGGAGCGGCCACTGCACTCCAGTCTGAGCGACAGAGTGAGATTCCAACTCAAAAAAAAAAAAAAAGTACATTTTATAAAAATAGAAACTTTTAACTCTGTGGAGCAATTGACAACTTTAATAATATATACTTAATTGGCCTGCTAGGACACAGAATAGTCCATACATAAATGTAGTTTGAAATTGCAGTCTAAAATCCTAAAGACTACATTTTTCAGCAACTCACTCTGCAGTGCCTTCTCTGATTATTATCAAAAGCCCTCATCCAATTTGCTTGGCAATTGGCATTTTTTATCTCCCATTATAGATAGTTATGGAAATTTTATTGAACTGCTTTCCTCTCATACTGATAAACATATTATCTTCCCCGCTCCATTATCTTCTTTTCTGAAAAATTTCTGGAGCATAAACAGTAAGATTAGATATTTTGCCCTTTGTTGAGGGCTGGTAGAAAGTTGTAGTTTCCCAAAGTTTAGTCGATTGTCATGGTTGAGGGTTTTCTGTAAAGTGTATTACACAGTGAGGCCTTATCTGCTGCTAGGAAGAAAAGTTTCCTAGAGAAAACTCCTTAGTAAATTTCAGCAACCTTGTTGTTTACTGTGGACTTTCTTTTAAGGATGCATTTAGACTAAAAGAGGGCATAATCTATATAGCCTAGTTCTTTCCATTTTAAGTTTTGGTCCCAATGGTTACTTCTTCTATCATATAAACAAGTTAAAACTAATTTTTACATTCTAAAGTCACACGGGGACTGCATGAAATGAGTAGAGCATATATCATAATGGCGCATTGCTCCATTTCTTTTCTCTAGATCTGTCATCCTGTTTCTTTTGTTCCCTCCACTTCCTTGGTTATCCCCTACTTTGGGGCATGTCTTGGTGCAATCCCCCAAGACTTTTTTCTAATTTTATTCTCGCTTTTTTGTGATCTATTCATTCCACAATTCCATGAAGTTACAGACACCTTCAACTTAATATGCCTAAAACGTGAACCATTCTTTTCCACTAAAGCCATTCTCTGTATATTTCCCAACATAATAAATTCAGTCATCTGGACCAGAACCTTTGGAAACTCCTCTTCCTCTTCCTCCACTCCACTCTCTTCATCTTACCTGTCATGTGTTCACTTTTTAAACATCACTCTGTCACCTCTTCATCATCATTGCCTTACTACTTACCTTTGCTGACTGGGACTATTCTGAGTCATAACTGATCATTCTGTTGGTAATGGAAGAGCTTTTCAATTTTACAAAGAGCTTTTTCACAGTCAGAAGCATGTCTGCCTGCCAAAAACCTAAATCTGAATGTCATTTTCCTGCCCAAAAGTCCTTGATGGCTGCCTATTTCAAACTACTTTCCATGGTACGTGAGTCCTTAATAATCTGACTCCTAACTCCAAGCTCTATCTTCCCGAGTTTATTACTAACTTTGCTCTCCCTCAATCTATCTTGCAGCAAGTCTTACGGTGGGGACAATCTAATCAGAGTTCCAGCACACAGTGCAATTCACTCAAATACAAATTCCAGGAGAAGCATATTTGAATAGTCCAGTCATGGTTATATTTTCAACCTGTGGAGTGAATGTAATACCTCCTATTGGAATCAAATGAAGAAGCTGTAATTCCAACTTTAAAAAAGTACTTGAATCTCTTAGAAAAAAAATGGATAAGCAGCCAAAAGCCAACAAAACAAAACTAATAAATTTAAAATATATATATGTCCACTGTATCATAGGTCTTTAAATATTTTCTGTAAATAGTTTAGAAGTTTTTGAAAAATATAGTCTTTATTTGTTATTCAACTTTCCATCGTGGCACAGAGGCAGTCATAGAAAAAATAGAAAGGAATGGACGTACCTGTGTGCCAATACAAATTTATTTGCAAAAACAGATAGTGGACGAGATTTCCTCTGGGAGTTGTTTCAATCTTTGCAACGTGCCATAGCATAGTGTCCAAAGTAAGATACCTATGAATCAATTAAGATTTTGCTCTATGTTTACTAATATATCTTTGGAAACAGAAAATAGTTACATAAAATTTGAAGTTTGGTATCTTCAGATGAATATAGAAATGACATGGTCTCTATGCAAAGAAAGGCATAATCTCAGGGAAAATTTAAGCTGAGAAGTTGAGATAGGATGACAACCAGCAGGTATAACAAGACCTGGAGGAGGCAGGAGGTATTCCAAGACACAAAAGTTTCAATGGCAGAATTGATATCTACTCCTTCACCAAAATAACAAAACATAAAATTAGCAATACTCAAACCATCAGCCACATGAAGAAAACAGAAAATAATCTTGCCCCTAGGTGAAGAAAAACCATAAAGCAATGGAAAAGAAAGCTATGACATACAGGAGCAGAGAGGGAATTTTAAAAACATTTCTGCCTCTGAGAAAAAAGTCAGGATATGCTTCACAGAAACATTTAGACCTTAAAAATAAATAAGCAAAAACTAAAGAATCTGAAAATCATGGTTATAAAATGGACTGTATTATTTTTACTTCTAGAAATCTAAACTTAGAAAATAGACTAATATAAAAAAAATTAAAGAAGATATATTGTTTTAACATCAAAAAATGGAGATATATAAATGGCAAAAAGTACAAGAATTAAAATGGAAATATTATGTAGACATAAAATAAGGCAATTAGGTTTTACTAAAAGGCATGTGCAATTGCTATACTATACTTTTCAAGTAAAAATATCAAATACAAATATGGGTGTTTTGCTCCCTTCTTTTTCAAATTTTTAGGGAAGAACAAGAACAGGTATAGATGAAAATGAACAAAATATGGGATATATTTTCAATCAAGTGATCAGATTATCCAATGTAAAATTACCTAAAATTTTGGAAACTTCAGAAAACAATGAGCTTTAGATTTTATTTTCAAAAATAATGAGAAAAAAGAAGAGAATGGAAGAAACAGAAATTTTCAAGTGACTGAAGATTTTCTTAAGTTCTCTTTTCATTTATTTAATTGGATTTTAATATACTCAATTTCCATTAAAATCAATAAACAGAGGGCAGAAGGTAAAAAAAAATCTGTAAGGTCAAAAGCTATGGCATACCCCTGCCATTCTTTTTTTGTCTTCAATATAAAACTAAGGGAAATATTACAGAATTGCATACAAAATACGATTTTACTCAGAACCTGGAAAATTAAGAATCGGTACTTCAGAGCTTATCCAGTAGCTTGACAGTGTTTCCCTGCAAATTTAATTGAGAATTTCTTACTCTCAATTAGCACCCTCTTGGCCTAGAATCATATCCACATCAAACTTCTGCTCAGGAATTAACGATCATTAGCGATGTCTTTCAGACCACATATAAAGGAAAGTGAAAATCTCTTCTCTTTTACATGTCTATCTCCTCCTCTCGCCTCTGCCTCTTTTGTATCAGGCAACATGATATCAGGATTTAATTCAGGTCAATCTCTTACTAATCCACAGCGTGAAGCAGAAAACAGCACTGCTGAGGGGTCTGTACCAGTATTTAAGCTTGTTTAATTTTCTGGTAAGCTTTAATATCATCGCCTAAGACCCAAGAATCAATAATGAGGGGCTCATCTTCATAAAGTCCACTTGAAATATAAGTCTCTGCCAGTGAGACATTTTACAAAGGCCCTTCCACCCTCTCTGCTATCACACAAAAGGACGGGTGCCATCTTTGCCATCTTCAAATAGAAGCAAGTCCTTTATGTCAGATCATTGCGCAACAGAAGTTTACTTTTTTCAACTGAGCTATCTTTAGGGATAATAACACACAAATGGGATAGAAACAGGATTTCATTTTTCTAAGCATCATGAACAATGAAATAAATTATACACTTCATAAAAACTATCATTGGCTTTTGAAGTTTTTGTCCTCTAGGAGAGTTTCAAATGCGCATAACATAAAAGATGAATGCTGTTATATCTAGAAGTTAGAGGATTTAGTGGTGACTTGTTCTTTAAATAGATTATCTCTTAACAGAATGTTGCAGAGGTTTTTGTTTGTTTTTAACTGCAGCGGTGTCTAACCATGGGTTTTGTAAAACTTTAGGGAGATATCTTTTTATTTTAAAGAATTATAACATTCTTTAAAAAATTAACTACAATTTACATCTGAATATTCATAAATTGATACATGCACATATGGGCACATACACATACAAGCAATTCTTTGAATTTTTTAGAGAGAAAACAAAAAATAGTATTAAAAACCTGAAGAGTCATAGTAATATTCTAATAACTCTCAACTCTACTCTCACCAGCATTAGCAAACCACTTATGATTTTCCAGAAAATGATGCTATCCATCTGGGCGCGGTGACTCACTCCTGTAATCCCAGCACTTTGCAAGGTAGAAACAGGAGGATTGCCTGAGCACAGGGGTTCAAGACCTGCCTGAGCAACTTGGCAAGACTTCGTCTCTACAATAAATAAAAAATTAACTGGGCGTGGTGGTGCATGCCTGTAGTTCCAGCTACTTGGAAGGATGTGGTGGAAGGATCACCTGAGTCCAGCAGGCCGAGACTGCGGTAGCCGTGAGTGTGCCACTGCACTCCAGCCTGGGCTACAGAGTGAAATTCCAACTCAGAAAAAAAAAAAGATGTTATCTTATATACAGAAACTCACTCAATTAAGTTGATGTTTTACAAATAACAGATGGCCTTCAATTACTTTTCTGGGAATGGCCTGAAGAAAACACACCTTAAAATCTACCAATATGTAGATTCGTTATAACGTATTTTGTTAGTCCATAGGTTTAAGTTTCCTAAGATATGACTAAAAGTAGAAGTATTTACTTAGAATTCAAATAGTGATTATATTACAGGATCACTGCATGTAATTTACAATAAATGCACATATGTTAGAGTGTTCTCTGTTCCTCATCTCTTCTACTTTCTGACAGGAACAGAGACCAAAAACTTAAAACAATGGACACGTGTGCTATGAACTGCTAGTGTAAGAGATCCTGAGAAACAAAATATTTGGGAATAGAGAGGAGCAAAAGTATGGTATCAAGGAAGATCCAAATGAAGAGTCAGCAAACGAAGCAAAAATTCTTCAACTTCAAAATTTTATACAAGGTCGATTCTTCAATTATTTTAAAATAAAATTGTGATCACTGTCATTGTAATGCTACTAATTTGACTTTGTTTTTCTGGAACTGTACAAAGACAAGTATTTTTGGTACTTTGAAATTAAATCAGTTATAATGTTTTACAAACACTAATGATACCTACAAAGTTTGAATGATGCAGACACATTGCAAGCATCGATTAACCTTTATGACTATGTCATGTGCTCTAGGCTTTAAAACATGTGAGTTTCATATGTAAATTGTTACCATATATTGTTGTGTATTATTCTAGATTCTACTCTTTTTACTGATATATATTTCTGTGTATCTATTCTTGTGCCAAAATTGACTGTTTTAATAACTGGTAAGAAATGTCCATCCTGGCAGCAGACAGCAGGCACTCTCACTATTGTCCTACCCATTATGCACTTCACAACATATCTTTCCTTAAATAAAAAGAAATGCCCATCCTTCCACTTATTTTTTAAAATGGTATTTCTCTTACTCCCACATGAACTTAAAAATAATTTGTGCAGCTTTCTACAGAAATCCATTGGCATTGTGATTGTAATTGCATTACCCTTTCATATTAATTTTAGAAATAACTTGTATAATATTGAAATTTCCAGTATATTTTAATATTTACTTTATGCAGTCTTTTCTTCTTTTAGGTCTTTCTTTTCCTTCCTGAATTATCCCTACATAGTTTATTATTGTTATTTTTGTAGTTGAGAAAGGCAGATTTTTCTTCTCTTCTATATTTTCTTAGCTATTTCAAAAATAAATAGCAAGTAATAATTTGTGTATATTTATCTCACATTCAGCCAACTAGCAAACTTTCTCATTAATGTTAATATTTTGTTGTATTGTGTCGGGTTTTGTAGGCATACAGTCAGAACATCTGTAATATGGCTTAAAATGTATACTAAAATAACACTGGTGAATTTCCACTCAAGAAAGTATTTAAATGTGAATAACAATTTTAATGTGAGGCAGGAAATATTTTTTGAGTTTTGATTTGACTTACAAGACTAAATAATCTCTAAAGGGGGTCATTAATAGATAACATTATTGGGAACAAACTATGATTAGACTTCCCAGACAATCTTGGAATTCTCTTAATGTGAAACTTCATACCAACCAAAACAACTCATTGACTATATATCTATATCTATCTATAGATATCAATATGTATAGAGAGATCTACCTACCTATCTATATCCCAGACATGTTTTTCTTTTATGTTTATTTTCTTACCTTCTTTCCTCTAGTAGAAATATAACATTTTGCTCTTAAATTTATCCGATTCATATTTCATAATACTTATATTAATTATGCAGAACACTTTTAAATCACATGATATTTTGTAGCAATATTATTTTCACATTATTCATTTTGGTTTCTCAATTTTAATTTTCTAACAGTATATGCTTGTGAAATTTCACATTCATTAAAATGTTAAATTACTTTATAAATAAAAATTGAACATCATTTCAGCCATGTATCATTTCTCTGAATGGCCCAGAAAAATAACTATTTTAATCTGATTTAACTTTTAACTTAATTCATATAGAGTCATCTAGTTTTATTTAATTTAAGAGATGAATAACATTTTTAATAATTTACCAGAGAAAATCTAACTCAGCCATCTAGACTTTCATCTTGAACTAAAAAAATCTAAAACACTGACATTGTAAGCAATGTGAAGGCAGAAAAGGTCAGGCAGGGCAGAGGCACTGATATGAACTAGTGCACAGTTAAAACTGCAAGTTTGTATGGGATTCACCTTACCAGTTTTACCCTATTGGGATGAAAAGAGAGCATGGTTATTAACACCATCCTCTTACTATGATCATAATTATTAGCATTATCTTCTTACTACAATTGCAGATTTACATGTCATTTTTTTTTTACTTTTTATAGAAATAAACATGAGTTTAAAAATGTGTCCAAATTATGTTTTTTTAATGAATTTTCACGATTTGAGCACACCTGTGTCACCATTATTCAAATGATTTGAGTGATATTTTCATTTTAAAAAATACACGCAATTGGAACTGATAAATACAAATATTTTATGCTATTAATTTGTAAATTCAGTGTCTAACCGATAAATCAGATAATCTTCTTTAAATTTTTTTTGGCACATCTATAATAACATCATGTAGATATATTAAAAACAACATTCATATTTTGGGGAAACAGTATTTCTTGAAGGGAAAGTATTAAACATCTTAGCAAATAATTTTAAAAGCATCTTTTCTGCCTATTTTTCTATGGAGTGTATGCATTTTGGCTTAAAGTTGAGAGTCTAATTGAACAACTTTTACAATCAAAGTCACAAAAAAAATCACTGTTAGTTGCAAGAATGATTAGCATAAGCATATGGACTTGAACAAATAAGTTATTTAACTTCTAGTGAACAAAACTCTATAGCACTGATATTGAATAAGTAAAACAAGAGACAAATTAGAGACACTGAATGTTATTAAAATTATCTTGGTTTATACTTTCTATTTTAGAAATCTAAATGAGAATTTCAATTAAGTGGTTTTTTTTTATAACCTATCTCTTGCTTTGCTACTAGAGACATTCCTATCACTGGATAGAATTAGATTTCTTTATAATTATCATTCATTTTTAATCCAAATGGATGAAGTGCAAGTTTAAAAATAAAGGTATGGATATTCTTTCCTTCTAATTGAAATCTTTTGGCCTAGTACTACATTAACAATTAGAGTTGTCTTTCTGTGGGTTCTTGGATTTAAATATCTAATACAATATATTAAGAAAGATGACAGATTTCTTTCCCTTTTTCCAGAAAGCACATGATCCACATTTTCTAGAATTGTGATGAGTTTCAAAATTATTGGTTTTCTGGAAACAATAACATAAGCAACAAACTTCTTGATATACATAAATTTTTTTTAAAAAACAACAAAAACTAATTTTTGAGCCCAACACAACTGAAGTTTTAGTAGCTTAAAATGCTTTAATTTGCTACATAAAGCGCTGTTCATAGTGCTACAATCAATCTAGATGGATTAAATTGACTAAAATCATGTTTATGGATGATAAATTATATTTCATGAAATCATGTGACTTTCTATTCCTAGCCAACGATTAAGGCATTACATTTCTCTCTTCTTCAAAGGAAATGTAAACCAGGCTTATACCACTTTTAATGCTTTAAATATTGTGACTGAATGTTAAACACTCCCATTGTTTATTTAATGAGCAGTTTGGTACTGTTCAGTCTCACACCTGCGGCCGCTCGGTCCCCATCTGCAAGCTGAGCCCCTCTTGGTTCTAGGACCATTTGAGAGGGATGGTAGAAAAGCTACAGTCAGAAAATTGACACACATTTGGTGACTCTACACAGAGTCACTATACACACTGGTAATAAATAATTTTTCCTGGTTCTCCATCCTTGAACTGTCATATTTCCTGACATTTCTAGGAATTGGGTAAAGTGCTGAAACCTTGTACTGACTCCCTGTCCAGGCTGCAAGTAAGTCTTGTAGTCACTATGTCTGGGGATGTCACTGTATATATTACCTGCCTGAACTTCCACTCACGTCCTCGGGTCCCCTAACCTTTGACTTATACATCGGGACTTCCTCTTATTTATTGCTGAAGACTTCTACATTCATGTTTCCACTGCAATAAATATTTCTGTTTCTTCTCACTTCAAAAGGGTTTTCAAGGAAATGGGAATGGACTCTTTTCTGTATCCCATTGATTGATTCCATAGTTATTAAAATAGTAACTGAAGCATTATGCTTTGTTTATTGTTGTGATCACCTACAGGAAAGGTATCAAAATGTGATAATATATTACCTTTGTTTACACAATGAAAAGATATATACTTGGTATTTTACTTGTGGCTACAATTCTATTTCTTGTTACTGCAAAAACATATAACAAACAAAAATCTACACAGACTTTTAATGGTCTCCTTAGTAACGTTCTATTTAGGGACATTCTGCAACATATTTCTAAAGCGTCTCTAGAGAATATAATTTCCTTATATCATGTACAGATGAAAAAATTTATTGATAATTTTATTCATTCACAGCCCATTACAGTAAGTCCCCTACATCAAACATTCAAGTTGAGAACTTTCAAAGATGCGGACAGGTGTCTGCATGTCCAATCACGTAAGTTAGTTCACAAGTTTGGTATACATTGTCACATGTGTGCATCCTCCACAAGTGGTTGGGCTTTTGTGTACTTTATTGTATAGTACTATGCAGAGTACAGAAGTACAGTATTTATTTTTTTTTAAATCCCAGCTATACAGACATCACCGAATTGTTTTTTCAAAAGGGTGGATAGAATTGAATCCGGCAAGGAACCAGAACCTGTGCTGCCAACATCAGGCTGAGTGAAACCACAGCTTGCCCTCCATCCCCTATGGTTGATGAGCCTTCAGTCCTACTATCCTCCAACTCCTCTGTCTCTGCCAGTCAGCAACTTTCCTTGACTGCTCACTCAATGCCAGCCCTTGCAAACCAGCTGCTGTACTGCCCTGCACTACTGTACTTTTCAAGGTACTGTACTGTAAGTTTTAAAATGTTTTATTTTTGTGTTTATTTGTTTTGTATGTATCACTCGTGTTAAAAGTATTATAAAACTATTACAGTACAGTAAGATTCAGCCGATTGTGTTAGTTGGGTACCTAGGACAACACTGCTGAACTTATGAACAAATTGGACTTACAAACGCACTTTCAGAAAGGAGTTTGTTTGTATGTATGGGACTTATTGTATATAGTTTTGAAATGTCAGCTAGTAACTTACTTTTCAAGTAAAATAAACAACAGTGATTTCAACTTTAAAACAAATAATATGCAATTTAAAAATTTTTCATTAAAATAAAAATAATTTTTAAAAAATTACTTTTTCAAAAAAATGTTGAAACATCAACTCACAACACTTCTATTCAAAATGACTGTTAATTAATGGATAATTTATTTTGAGGAACAGGTAATATGAATTCTATTTGCCTACTGAATGATTTCAAATGTTTGCAAGTACAACAGGGCAAGTTGTTCAGTTACTGATTGTTTTTATTTGAACTTCATTCAAAAAACAAAAGTTTTAACTATTGCATTTTTTGACCTACAACACTTCTATTTTCAGATTTTCTCCAGGACTGCTAAAGCACATTTAATTTTTGTAAACAAGTGAATGCCCTCTGATTAACTGAATAATTTTTGTAAGTCTTTCTCCCAGGGCTCAGCAGTACTGCTCAGGTTAGGAACTGCGGCTCCACTTTATGTTTTTATAACCTCCATTTTTAATTGTGTTCAATTAGGAAATTAAACGCCACATGTACATTTTCTTTATTTTCAGAAGGAATAAAAATATCTAAATGAGAAATAACCCCCTAAGTTTACTTCACAAGTTATGTTAAACCCAAATTTAACCTTTTCTTAAAAAGAAAACCACCAGAAATCAAAACATTCAACATACAAAACGCAGAGCTTTTGGAACATGGACTATACAGTTCATCTTCCTGAGAAAATGGTAAAAGGGAAACATATCGGGGTTTATAAATGGAGACTTCAACTTTAGTGCCCAGAGTTTAAAAATGATTGTTGGCATATGATTTTTTAAAAGAATTGAAGCCGGGCTCGGTGGCTCAGCCTGTAATCCTGCGCCTTTGGGAAGCTGAGGTGAGTGGATTGCCTGAGCCCGTGGGTTCGAGACCAGCCTGGGCAGGCGAGACCTCATCTCTACAATAAATAAAAAAAAAAAATTAGCCAGGTGTGGTAGTGTGCACCTGTAGTTCCAGCTACTTGGAAGGCTGAGGCGGAAGGATCGCCGGAGCCCAGCAGGTCAAGGCTGCAGTGGCTGGGAGCGGCCACTGCACTCCAGTCTGGGCAACAGAGTGAGACTCCAACTCAAAAAAATAAATAAATAATAATAATTAAAAAAGAATTGAATTGGCAGGACTCCCTACAGAAAAAATAGGGCTTTATTAAAACAGACTCATGTTTTGCTAGGCAGTTCTTAGATGCCCCACAGTTCTTAAATGACCAACTCACTGATGGTAATTTCAGAGAAATGGCCTTGTTTAGAACCTGAGGGTGAGCAGGCCGGTAAGTTTCCCAAGCCTGGGTGGTGAGGTGAAAGCAGGAAGAGAGATGCCCACATGCAGCTAGGAGCAAACAGGCCCCAGCCTCAAGGTTCCCCTCTCCGCTGCTGATGTGCCTCAGGCCAACTGCATTCCTCTTCATCAGATACTCTTCCATCTTAGGTCTTCCTCTACTGCCAACCTCAGACCTCAGGCACAATTCCTCACCTGCAGGAGATACTGAATGCAGCAGGATTATTTGACAGACTGGAATCAATTTCCTGTCTCTCTGTCTCTGTTTCTCTCTCTTACTCTCACTTTAGATTTCTTTAATATTTCATGCTGACATTATGATGTGGACCCAAGTGACCGCTACAAATTGCTTTTTTTACTCTGAAGTGTTTTGACAAAAGCAGTGTTCCCTGGAGTATCTTTTGCATTTTTCAAAGGAAGAAGTGTAGAATCTGTCTGTTCCTCAGCCCACTACCGCTGCATGTGAAGACTGAGTGCAGCCATAAAGGTAGATGCCACAGTGATCAAATGGTGTAAATCTGGTACTAAGACCTTCCAGGGAAGGGGTATGCAAATTATCAAGGTAAAAAATTATTTGTATCAGTATTTCAAACTGTTGGTTAGCTACTGCCAAGATAGCAGCATGAAATGATTGTTTGAGAAACAAAAGTATTCCCAAATATACTATTTATTTTGGGTATCAAAAGAAACCATAAATATTAATTATAGTATTAATCAAGTACAACCTGCTTTCTTACATGTGTAGATGTTATGGAAAAAATTAAGAGTAAGTAAAAGTATAAAGCAAATTATTAATTTTATCAACTTTTTTCTTTGAAGATTTCTATAACTATAAACTAGATTAGAATAATGCTAAATAATGCAATTTTTAGTCCCATTGAAACTCAAATTTATTTGGACAAATCATTTTAGATCTGACTTGAGTTATTAGGAGCATTAATTTATGACTGAAATTAATACAGAATGCTATTTTTCAAGAAAAGATTTATAAAACTCAAAACTTAGTTTTATACACTGTAAAAGATCACCTGACATGAGTTTTAAATCAATGAACATTTTGTGACAACTAAAATACATAAGCCGGGATTCTTTTTGTGTGTGTGTCCAAAAAAGGCTAGTCTCCTGCAAAGTTGATTTTTAAAGCTTATTTTGCCAGATCTCAGGGAAAACCAACATTTCTAAATCAATATCAAAATGAAAGCTAGCTAATGAAGAAAACACTGTCAGAGCAATATTAACACTCATTCTCACACCCCTATTCTATGCATTCCATGATTTTGTGTACCAAGTACCCCAGAGGGCCGCTCACAGTCCCCACCCATCCACCCACCTGTCCATACACAGCTTTACAGAAACTTCCTTCTCCCACCTGAGGTGTTCTGATTATGCCAGGGTGCTAACCTCTCCAGGACAGTTTAGAAAGAGAACACACACACACACACACACACACACACACACACACACACACACACACACACACACACAAATACATACACATGCTATAATTTCAGTGTGTTCTTCCAAAGGTCGGGTGTTGCCAATGTAACAATATTAACAGGTGGTGCCATTAAGAGGTGATTAGACCAACAAGCTCCTCCCTTACAAAAGAGGATCTAAACGGATGGCTCTCTCTTGTCCTTTGACCTTCCACCATGAGATGACACGGCAGTATTAGTTCCTCACCTTCGGAGAATGCAGCCCCCACCAGGCAACTGAACTTGCTGGCACCTTGATCCTGGACTTCCCAGCCTCCAGAGCTATGAGAAATAAATTTCTGTTCCTTATAAATTACCCAGTCTGGGGTACTCTGTTTTAGCAGCACAAAACAGACTAAGACAGCCAAAATTAAACAAACACCAAAATGAAAATAAATGGATATTTTTTTCCCATCATGTTTAAAAGATATAACTTTTTAAAATTAATAATATTCAGATAGAGGACTTGAGATGTGTCATATTAGCAAAGGTTTTTAAACTTTTATACCTAGTTTGGTCATGTAAAATAGGCTCCTCATTTCTTACCAGGAAGTGTATAAACTATAATAATTTGAATATCTTCATAAAAGATCTTTAAAATATTCATCCCTGTAACTAAACTGCATTTCTAGAAACTCATCATTAGGAAAAACTCAGAGATGTGCAAAAATGATATACCTACAAGAATATAATTCACAACATCTTTTTCATAATAAACAGGAAACAACTTAACCAGTATTAAATGAATATTAAATACCCAAACCATACTTTTAATAGAACTATACTCCATTAATGGATACAAAATCTTCTTAAGATGGTTAATAAAATAAGAAAGCTATCATGAGTGTTATGAAGTGAAAAACATGTGATGTAAAATTACATCATCTAAATTAGGCTTAAGTAAGTTATTCATTCATCAACCATATATTGACACCTAGTATGTAACAGATACTGAAGAACAAAGGTGACTAAGAGAATTCTTGCCTCAAGTTCTCAGGTACATTCTATTACAGTAAAGGTAAAAGACATATAAATAATAAAGTACCAAAAGAACATTCCCAGTACTCTGGTGGAGGCAGATACTTAACACAGAGGCATAAATGAAAGGAAATCAAGCATTGTTGTTCAAGTGCTGCCATAAGTCAGGAAGGAAGGTCATAAAAGCCTTACAGAGGCAATTGTGTTTGAGCTGAATCTTGACAGGAGAGCAGTATTTGGATTCTGTAATCTTCTACACTTATAGTTGTGGCTGTCTGTTGCTTATCTTCCGGGAACTTCAAAGAAGATGTTATATTTCACTACTCACAGCTATCTTTCTTTTTCTATTTGGTTGCCTATGAGTGCAAAAAAAAACATAACTCACTGTGGGTAGATTTTCAGACTTATGATCACAGTCTTAGAAATGTATCAAATTCCATTTCATGTCGAGAGAAGCAATAAGAATTAATAAGACTATTTAATGTTAAATATTACAGTAGACACCATTATATCAAGTAAACCAGCGCAAAAGCATTTTCTAAATTTGAATGATTATTTTAAGTAAATTTGGAACTCTCTTATTTGATTAATTTCTAGGTGTAAGAAAGACACTAACAGCATATTTCTTGCAGATAAATATTAACTTGTTTTCCCACTGAGGCTCCAAAATGAGTCTCATATGTGTCAAAGCATAACTGGTATGATACACAGGTTCAAGATAAGCATAGCTGAGAGTTGCATCTAATATTCTACTCAGATATTCGCTATGTCTGGGCTCATGCTGAAAGTGTGAGTTCTGGAACTAGGGGTTTGACAGGAAAGTTGAACAAACTGACCATTTGGTCAAACAGCATGAAACTGAGGAAGCCAGACACAAAATGGGCCAGGCACGAAGTCTGCACTCGGAACTCAAGTAGACAATCCTATGGACACAGAGACTGAGCAAGGAAGTAGAATCCAGGGGAAACTGTAGCTCTTTGCACAACACCAGCAGACTTAGGACGAAGATCAAGAGGTAAAACTGGCAAGAACCCCTGTGGTTTTTGGGAACAGCAGGAGGAAGCAGTCACAGGGTTTCTGTGTGGGGAGAGAGCTTTTCAGAATGTAAAAGTCATTCAGAGTTGCGTCTTTGTGCTTTCAGCCTGCAGTGTCCCTCATCTCATCTCTCAGAGTTTTGCACACCCTTTCTAGCCAAGAACAACTGTAAGTATTAGCTTTCTTGGTCCTTGTCCTTTCCCAACCCAGACAAATTAATTTCTCCCCTAGGTGATAGCCCCAATTGCCCTGATGTAGGGTTATTATGTCTATGCATCTCCTAAGACATGAGTTCATCAATGACCGAGGGACCCAATCATACATTCCTATAGTTCTCCATAGCTGGAACAGTATCTAGCCCAGATTTCAGTAAAATGTTTGTGTAGTAAATAAGTTCAATAAAATGTCTGTGCACCACCACTCGCAATGCTGATACCAATAGGTTTGTAATGGATTAAGCAGGGAAGACAGGAAGAGAAAGCTTTGTTTGAAAGCAGAAAGAGCAAACACTTTGTCTTCACTTCAAATTTATCTTTCCCTTCAAGGTGCATTAATATGATGCAACAAATAATAAGAGAAGTACCATACACATGTGCGTGTAGGCAAAATCATCGAGGATATTAGCACAGTGCTAGAATGGTTTGATTTCAACTTTCAGAGATGTGAATGTGAGCAGAATGGCATGGATCTCTGTGAAATTTTGAATGCTGAAAATCATTCAGAAAAATATTGATACTTTTAAATATATCTTAAAAGCACACATTTGAATTAGAAAGACTAAAAGACTCCTCAAATCTGGTTTAAATCAGCCTTCTACCAACTAAACATTTCTCCCAGAACTTCCTTGCAGTTCTATTATGGCAATATTTTTATTTTCATAATGATGACTCTGGTGTGCTTCAAACTTCTGAAGACATTTCTGCCTCACAATAAGCTGCAGATTAAATTATGTGGTGTATGATGTTAGTGTTAAGTATATTTTATTGGTTTATAATATTTTAAAACTTGGTGATTTGTGTGTAATGTCTCTTCTGTCCATTAACCAGACTTTGATTAAGAAAACAAATTTCCTGTGCACATTAACCAACAGAATTATCAAGCATGTGCACACACACACACACACACACACTCGCATACACACTCTCAACTTAAAACAAAGACATGCACCGTACAAAAGTTATGTTAGGAACTTCAACATGGAAAGAATACTTCAAGATTTCCTCTGGAGGGAAATTGTTATCTATATACTTAAGGAGTAAAATGCTTTATGTGTCCATAATGTTTTTAGAAGTAGCTAGTCATTTACCTCATCAAAAGACTTTTGACATTGGTCCAATACTTAGGGGAGCCAAGCATAGATCTGAATTCAAATTAAAAATTCAATGCACTGGTGGTACAAGAAAGTTACCATATAAATCCCTGAGCACTGACAGTCCTAATTTTATCTCTTTCATCACATGCCCTAAGATATATAGTGTCTTCAGAAAAGTCATTTTTAAAGTACAAGAGACAGAATGAGAATGTTTCCAAAGCCTATTTACTATAGGGCCTGCAAAGGATTTCATTTGAATAAATTTACACGAGTTCTTTTACCTGCAATAATAAATTTTAGCTCATTTCACAGCTGTGTCCCATACAGCAGTCCACACTGAATATATCAGTTTAGCTGCCTGCAGGCAAATATAATGATGCTTGCAGGTTTTCACTTGGTTTCTTTTTAGGAAGAAAAGAAAAAGGAAACTACAGCTGGAATGCAAGTCTCCCTGTAAAGGACACTGCAAAAGTCAGCATTTCTATTGTCAATAATATTCCTATTCATGAAATGATATGTTTACAAACTTGAAAAATGATTCCCTAAAATTAAAGGTAGACTGCAGTATTGTACCAAAACACAACACAGGTGATCAGACAAGGGAGGGGGAAGAGGAGGAAAAAGAAGACTTGAGCATAACAAAAGAACTTTGAGAACAGAGTGAAAGAAACTTGAGATTACAGCATATACAACAGAGAAAAGAGATTATGTGTGTGTGAGTGACAGGGAAGATGAGAGAGAGAGAGACAATATCGAGATCGCTGTAGGGTATTTTGGGACACACAGGTGAAGAAGAATTTAGGATAGTTTGTCTTATGGTGTTCCGTTTAAACTCCTGTGTTACATTTTCAAGAAAATCCACAGTAAAAATATAACCCTTGGAAAAAGAATCATATCAATATCCTGAAACTGAATATTGAGTTATGACTATACTTTTAAGTGATAAGGTTCACTGTATCATAAAACAATATGAGAATGTGCTTATATTACAGGGCAATGGATTGTTTTGATAAAATATGTTATTATTTGTCATATAATTAAAGAAAGCAATAACAGTGAATGGCAACATCTCAAGAACATTGTCAAGTTCTCAGTCAGCATACCACATATCAAAATAGTATAAAAATACAAATCTCCTGATGCATTTCTGAAAATATTAAATCCAATTTTTTGTTATATTCTATTATTTATACTATATAATGCTAATTTAAATCTTTGAAGTTTACTTCATGTAAACCAAAGAATATTTTCCCTGATTTTGACTTCTTCAATCAAAACATTAGACGTATACTTTAAAGTACTTTATAGAAAATCTGCATGTTTGTGTATATCATAGCATAAAAGACACCAAGATATATGTCCTCGCTGCTAGTTTTACAGTAAGAGTGTTATTTGAGTGCAATCACTTAACCTCAAGCACCTGAGTATACTCTTTCAGTAAAAAAGAAGAGTCTTACCTCCAGCCCTATATTAATGAAGAAATTGTAAGAATTTAGTAAAAGAATGCACAAGCATGATTCATGGAGTACCATGAGAATGCAAGGAGGTATTGTTATTCCATCCACTATGTTGGTAAAAATGAAATGGGCAACTTCTAAATTTCATTGGCATTTAAAGTTTTTATTGGTATCACTTAGATTTCTCTGCACCTTTCAAAAACACATGACTAAGCCCTTCTGCACTTCTTTAAGTCATTACAGCTCTTCCAGCCCAACTACATTCTTTCTTTATTGAAGCTTTCTCTATACAATCAAATAAAAACCCAAATTGGAGCTTCCTATAGGCTTCCTATTAAGTGTGCTTATGATTATTTCAGCAGATTTTTCTTCCCAAATGTGCTTTCGTTCTTATGAACTAGCTCCCCAAATGCAGACTGCCTTATTTTTAACTACTGACCTTCAAAATACATGCTCTTAAATGACAATTATACCATAACTGAAGTTCCTAGAAAGCATAATATGTGGTATGCTGTGCAAGTTTTAAAAATTGGCTCAAACAGTCTGGCAGTTTCTCCAGTGATTAAACAGAGTTATCAGAGGATCCAGCAATTTCACTCCCAAGTATATATTCAAGAAACAGAGTTACCAGAGGATCCAGCAATTTCACTCCCAAGTTTATATTCAATAAATGTCTACACAAAAACTTGTACATTAATGTTCATAGTAGTATTATTCATAATAGTCAAAAAGTGGGAGCAACCCAAATGACCATCAAACTGAAGAATAAACCAAATGTTGTATGTTTAAACAATGAAATATTCTTCAGCAATAAAAATAAATGAAGTACTGATACATACTGTAACATGAATGAACCTTGAAAACATAATGCTAAATAAAAGATGCCAGTTACAAAGGATCCTATAAGTTATAGTTTCATTTATATGAAATGTCCAGAATAAGCAAATTTAGAGAGACTGGTCCAAGGTGTAGGATTTGTTTCTGGAGTAATGAAAATGTTCTAGAATTGACTGTGGTGATGGATTCACAACTCTGTGAATATACTAAAAGCCACTGAAATGTACGCTTTAAGTGGATGATTGCATGCTGTGTGAATTATCGCCAATCAAGCCATTAAAAGAATGGCTCTGTGATAGCAATCCTAAGTATTTAACATATGGCCAATAAAAGAGACTCATCTCCTTGACAATAACATGGCACAAGAGACACTTTTCCCTTTAATTTTCACAGTTTTCATAAAATACTCAAATTAATATAGCCTTTAGATGATGCTATCAAAGAAGAAAATTACTTCAAGATCAATGATCTTGAAACCTGGAAAACTTTCGTCATAATTTGGGAAATCATGATATTCATATTTCTGCAGTGCTTGATCGACCAAGGTTGAAAGACCACCTTGTCTTCTCTATAATATTTATTCTGTTCCTGTGGAACTTTCTCAGTAGAAGCAATTCAAAGCCAGTTCTCCTATAAAACAAGCCAAGGGAACTGAAGAAGTTGCATTAAATCTTACAGTAAAAGACAGGGAGAGAAATGTATCTTAGCAGCAGTCAAGGCTTTCCTTATGAATTATTTGAGTCCATAAATCCAAATCCATTTTGATGACTCTCCCATTAGAGGGATGCAGTCGCCACAGCAAACTGTCAGAAGAGTTTGTTTTATAGAGCATTTGAACCCTACAATCTTTGCTGCATTTCTGTGATTATATGTGCCAGCTCAGAGGCACAGATGCCTTGATCTCAATGCCCCCATTCCCCATTCCACAGGCCCATGAACTATTGAGAACGAATGAAGTACAGCTCATGGAGAAATGTTGATGTTGACTGGAAACATGGTTGCTCAGACACTTTCATTTGAATTTGCTGTTCCACATACTTTCATGTAGTTGTTCTCTAAAGCTCAAAACAAGAATCTTTTGAGTATCTTTTGCATCCCCATTTTTAACATTTTCAAAGACCTGATATGAATTGTCAAAGGCAAAGATCATCAACGAGTGCCCTATAATCCAACTGTGGTCCAGCAGAGGTTGTATTTAGTCAATAGTATTGTCCTGTATGAGACTTTTTAAAATTGAGCCCCATCTCTGATGGCAAACAGACCTGCAGCAGGGTAAGAGTATGGAGTCACTTCTGGAATTAACCAAGGCCACAACAGAGAAGAGTTGAGCACAGCCATCTTTTGTATCGTGCCTGGTCATTTTCCTTATTTATATTGTTTCTCAGTGAACCCACCAAGAAATAGTCCATAGATTTAAGCTTTATTCATTTTAATACTGCTCTAACAAAAATTGCAGAGGACAAAATAAAATATTAAATCATCCTTATTAATAAACCTGAAAGGATACTGCCATGCTGAAATAATGATGTTTAATTAGCATTACCCAAAACAGCATTTCCCTTGGAAAATTAGTAAGGAGAATTATAATAGTGATTTAAATGAACAATCATGTAAAACTCATAAATTCACATTTGGCTTAACATTTATACATATAGTCTTTCATTACTGGTAATATTTTATAAATCCAACTAGATTTGAACTCTAGATTCCATGAATCAGACAACAAAGGCCATACTCAATATTGTGGGCAAATCTGTGTCCTCCTTCCATTCCCTTCGTCTCCACACACGTATCATCCATCCTTCTTCACATGCCAATTTATTCCCTACTTTTTATGACTCCAAACGTCTTCCTATCCCTGGACATATGCCATTTCATTTATTCACAATTGCTACTTCTCTGCCTGGAATGCTGTCTCTCTCTTTATATAGCCCTTGTCCCTTTTGCAAACTGCTTGTTTTTCAAACTTGTGTTTTATGAGAGCTTTCCTTCTCTATCTCCTTCTGCTGGAGAATCCTTCCCTCCTCTATTTTGGATCTATGTATGCTTCTAGTTTTGCAATAAGATCACTAACCTTGAATTACTTATTTATACAGGACAGAGAACTCCAGGACAGCTGGTTCATGGGCTACTTGTATTTGCTCCCTGAACCTGGCACAGGGCTCACCATACAATAGGCACTAAGTATTTGCAGGTTTTACTCACTTGAACTTGATCAACACAAAGTGAAAAATAAAAAGGTAATGTGATTTGGACAGTGAATGGAGTCTCTAAAATAATTGAGCAATGTGATATATGTTTATCACATTTTACATATATATAACCCATATTATCCCACCTGAGTGTGTTACCATTACTGCCTTAATGGTGTCATAACCAATGTAAACTATTTACGAGCATGTTTTATATATCATTATATCATGCATATGCTGGTAGGCAGGGGCTATTAGAAGAAAAATACTTCTTGAAAATTTGTGTAGTCATCGCAATTTGAAGACATTGTACAGGCACCAGAGTGGGAAACACAGGAAGATGGTTAGACATAAAAGGATCTTAAAATAAAGGCTGTAACTTAGTGAAAGGTAACACAAGGGCTCATATAATAAGAGCTTTGAAAAGAATGAATTTTGACGAACGTTAAACTGGAATAAAACTTTCTAAAATAAAATTGCAATTTAGTTTTTTTGTATAACTAATATTTCAGTAAAAAGTATTTCTATTTGCACACATGTTTTAAAGTCACTAGTATAAATACCACAAATAAAACATATTTTTAAAAGGTATATGAGACTGGATAAATTATGAAATCCTGTGTGGTAATTTAGCCATATATTATCGTGTTATTTAAATGTGCATGTGTATATCCATGAATCTCAGTATGCATGCATGTATGTGTATGTGATTATGCTTGTAATGGCACATCAAATTATTATTGCAATACCATCACAAGTTCACAAATGCTACATGAATTTTAGAAAATGTAGAAATAAATGGTTTGTAATAGGCACAAAACAGTTTAATAGCTATCTCTCCTCCAAGCTAAGTGACAACATTTTAGCTTCCTCCAGAAGACTTTGAACCACATATACTGAGGTAAGATATTCAAAGATATTCATATACATCTATAAAGCATTTTAGGAGAGGAGTTTAGGGAAGGGAGTCTCACCATTCATATACTACCTACATCCTTTCAGTCACAGCATCACAAAGCAGAAAAGCGTTGCTAAGAATATTCTAAGGTGTTTCACGCAAAAGAATTTTGGAACGGGTAGTCCAACTTAAAGACACACCTCCAGCACTGCCTACAAGGCTAAGATATGCACAATCACAAGTAAAAAGAAAATATCGAGGCAGGTTGTCTCTGTATTTAAAAACCATACTTTGAACAACTATGCAGACAGGAAGACTGAAAGCTTTGTAATTACCCTGTTGACTCTGACAGAGGGTGGAAAACAGAGCTATGTCAGATGGAGAGGAGCTTGGCATGCATATGCAGATCCAGGCAGGAAGAAGAATCAAGATACAGAAGGAAAGGAGGCAGACAGATCCAGGAGGCAGACTTTGTCTCAGGGAGGAGGTTTTAGCAGTTCACACCATGATCACACCCAAGTAAGAAATAACATTTAGTGGGTACTGATTTGTGCCAGACACAGTCTAAATGCTTTACAGCTTGATTTCAAGTTATCTTTAAAATAATCTGGAGAGGTGGTTATTAATATCATACTCATGGTATGGCTGGGGAGCAAGAGACAGAGAGATTAGAGATAATGTGCTTAATAAGTAACAAAACTAGGTCAGTACTCTTGTCTTTCTGGCTCAAAAAGTCTATTCTTGAACATCTCGTTATTTATTATATACACGTACATATGCACACACACGGGCAAAGGCACACAAAAATACATTTATTTAACTACTTAATGATCAGTGCTTCTTTCATTCCAAGTTATGTCTTCAATTCTTTGCAACTAATCTGGAATTACCTGAATACAGTAGACCTCTGTGACATTTACGGTCGAACTGTCTGATTTTGGTAGAAAAAATAAAAATACCTTCAAATAGTACAAACCAAATAGTCACTATAGAGGGTGTATACACATTTTAAGAAAGGAAAAAAACTGTATTAAAATATTAATACTCGCCGGGCTAGGTGGCTCAGCCTGTAATCCTGCACCTTTGGGAGGCTGAGGTGAGTGAATTGCCTGAGCCCGCGGGTTCGAGACCCGCCTGGGCAGCGAGACCTCATCTCTACAATAAATCAAAAAATCAGCCGGGCGTGGTGGCGCATGCCTGTAATTCCGGCTACTCGGAGGGTGAGGCGGAAGGATCGCCGGAGCCCAGCAGGCCGAGGCTGCGGTGGCTGGGAGCGGTCACTGCACTCCAGTCTGGGCGACAGAGTGAGACTCCAACTCAAAAATATATATATATATTAATACTCAATATATACCAATAATAATAGATGGATACAAGTCACGTTTGACTTCTGCAATTATAAGAGGTGTTCAAAGTGGTTACCATCAGCATCCAGACACTTCCAATGACAGCAAACTAAAAATAATACATAGATAACATTGCTTAAAATCTGTATACATTTTTGGCACCCCTGATATTTGTGTTCTGATACTGCTTCTTACCAAGCACATTAGAGAGCATACCTGTAAACACAACCATCTACAATATGCACAATGTTCTCTTATTGCTAATACTATATAAACCCAAGAGAAAACATTTTATCCAGACTGCAGAGCCAGATTAGAAAACCCTGCATTAGTCAAAAAATCATAAGTTCAATTATCCCAGCTACATAATCCAAATCTGTGCCCAATGCATTTTTTTTTTTTTTTTTTTGAGTTGGAGACTCACTCTGTCACCCAGGCTGGAGTACAGTGGCATGCACACAGTCACTACATACTCGACCGACATGCTGGGCTCAGGCGATCCTTCCACCTCAGCCTTCCATGTAGCTGGAACTACAAGCATGTGCCACCATACTCATCTAATTTTTCTTGATTTATTGTAGAGATGAGGTCTCTCCAAGTTGTCCGGGTTGGTCTCGAACCCGTGGGCTCAGGCAGTCCTCTCACCTCGGCCTCCTAATGTGCCCAATACATTTGCCTGGGAAACTTAATTTTCCATCAAGCTCTAAACTTCTAAGTTAGCTATTTAAATAGTGTGCTGTTTTTCTAACCCTGTGCACACAAATGTCCACATATAAGTCATTGCTTTAATATCTCCTTTCTGAGGTTGCTCAACATTTCATGTTCACAGGAAGGTCCTTGGGACCGATTTAAGTAGCAGCCTGCCTTGACAAGTTATTTCCCAGTTCAATTCACCAAGGCTTCAGCACAGTGGTCCTCCAGTGTCTCCCAGAAGAGCAGAAGGCTATTGCATCTCCACTTCTTCCCAGCCCATGGTTTCCTCCATGGAAAGCTAGAAGAAGTACATATGTAGTTCCATGACTCACTAATCATTCCAGAGTCAGCTGGAGATGCAGGATGTACGTATTACACTTGAAAATCTCACAAGCTTGCAGGCTTAGTGTAACTTGTATTATATCTGCCTGTTTTCTGCTACTTCAAGATATTATTCATCACTCCAAACATGTTCCCCTCAAGGTGGAATAATCTAAGTGTAGTCCATCCACATTTATTTGTTACTTAACTGCCATGTGTTTTCCCCCATTGTTGAACAATTGTTCTTAGTGTGGGTCATATTACCAGGGCAAAAGGAAGTGGAATCTATGCCGTACAGTCTGGATTGAGACTTTGAACTATGCCATCTAAGAGTTAGTTACCTATTCTTGCTTCTATTACTTATATGTATGAAGTGATGCAGATCTATCATCGAAGCTCTACAGATGACAAGCAGATGAAACATCACGTCACTAGGGAACTGCAAATTAAAACAAGATACTACTTTGCACCCATTAGAATGGCTAAAGTAACAAATATTGACAACACCAAATGTTGGTGAGGAGTGGAGTAGTAAGAACGCTCAGTCATTGCTGGAGGGAATGCAAAAGGGTACAGTCACTTTGGAAGACAGCTTGGTAGTCTCTTATAAAACTAAACATACTCCCACCACATCATCCTGAAACATGCTCCTTGGTATGTATACAAATGAATTCAAAACTTTTATCCACACAAAAATGTGTACATGAGTATTCATAACTGCCCAAACTTGGAAGAAGATACTCTTCAATAGGTGACTGGATAAACACACTGGTATATCCATACAATAGAATATTATTCAGCACTAAAGCAAGAACTATCAAGCCATGAAAATATACGTAGAAAACTTAAATGCTGACTGCTAAACTGAAAGAAGTCAATCTGGAAAGACTGCATATGGTATGATTCCTACTGTATGACATTCTCAGAAAGTACAACCATGGAGAAAGTAAAAAGATAAGTGGCTGTTAGGGATTTGGGGAGAGAGAGTCAGAGAGGAATAAATATGTAGATCCCAGGGAATTTTCAGGGCAGTGAAACAATTCTATACAATATCCTAGTGGTGGATACACATCTTTATAAATTCATCAAAACCCATCAAATGTACAACACAAAGAGTAGCCCTAAAGAAAACCATAGACTTTAGTTGATGATAACGTGCCAATATTGGCTCAATTGTGACAAATGTACCATACTACTGCCAGATTCTAACAATACAAGAAAATAGGAAGAGGATGAGGAACATACAGAAACTCTGTACTTTCTACTTAATAGTCTATAAACCTAAAACTGCCAAAATTACAATCTATTAAATATAAAATCATTTCAAAAGAATTCAGATCATTTGCCTGTTTTCTCCTTTGTCTCTGTCTTGTTTTTATCTCTTACAATGTCTCACTTTCTCACCACGTTTCAGCAGTCTTGAATAGCTTCCCCTGAAGGTACTAATGCGACTCTAAGCACCTCTCTGATATCTCCTGTGACTTAGAGCTTCCTTCAACACTACCCTACTGCATGTTACATTTGAAGATTATCGCCATTATAAAGGAGTTCATTTGTGCTTTTTCTCCATTTGCTCCTATTTCATTTTTTCCATAGTAAAACTTTGATATAATAATATGGAACTGACAGAAATGGTGTCAAATAATAATTTAGTGTGATTTCACATACCAAACTGTGTAAAAAAAAAATATATCAATTAGCTCAATACATTTTCTGAAAGATGCAATGGCATCCTTTTGGTTAGCTCTAATATGCATCAGAAACAACAGATAAGTTCCTTTTTGGTATCATTGTTCTAAGTATTGCCATGCTTCCTTTCCTAATATGCTCTTTTTGGGGGTACAGATTTAAGGGGTACATGTGCAATTTTGTTACATGCATAGACTGTGTAGTGGTCAAGTCATGACTTTTAGGGTATTCATCACCCAAATAATGTGCACTGTACTTATTAAGTAATTTCCCATCACCCACACCCTTCCCCTGCCAGTCTTGCTTACCTGTCATTCTACTCTCTAAATCCATGTGTATACATTGTCTAGCACTCACTTACAAGTAAGAACATATGATATCTGATTTTCTGTACCTGGCTTTTTTTGCTTAAGATAATGGCCTCCAGTTCCATCCATGTTGCTTCAAAAGACATGATTTCATTCTTTTTTTTATGGCTGAATAGTATTCCATTGTGTTCATATATTACATTCTGCCACTGATGGACACGTAGATTAATTCCATATCTTTGCTATTGTGAATAGTGCCGTGATAAACAAGAGTGCAGGTACCTTTCTGCTCATTTGCCTGTTTTCTCCTTTGTCTCTATTTTGTTTTTCTCTCTTACAATGTCTCACTGTCTCACCAAGTTTCAGCAGTCTTGCATAGTTTCTCCTGAAGATACTAATGTGACTCTAAGCATCTCTCTGATGTCTTCTGTGACTTAGAGCTTCCTTCAACACTATCCTACTTGCATGTGTTATTTGAAGATTATAGCCAATATAAAAGAGTTCATTTGTGCTTTTTCTCCATTTTTGATACATTTGTTTATTTTGGGGGGGTAGCTACCTGGCAGTGGGATTGCTGGATTGAATGGCAGTTTTTTGTTTTTTGTTTGTTTGTTTGTTTTGAGTTATATTCTCACTCTGTCGCCCAGGCTGGTATGCATGGCCACCGCAGCCCTGACCTGCTGGTCTCAGGCGATCCTTCCGCCTCATCCTTCCAAGTAGCTGGAACTACAGGTGCATGCCACCATGCCCGGCTTATTTATTTATTTATTTATTTTAGAGATGAGATCTCACCAAGTTTCCCAGGCTGGTCTCGAATTCCTGGGTTCAGGCAATCCTCTCGCCTTGGCCTCCCAAAGTGCTGAAATTACAAGCCTTGAGCCGTCATGCCTGGCCTGAACGGCAGTTTTATTTTTAGTTTTTTGAGAGATCTCCAAAGCATTTTCCATAGAGGTTGTACTAATTTATATTCTCACCAATAATGTACAAGTATTTCCTTTTCTCCATATTCTCACCATTTTTTTTTTTTTTTTTGAGTTGGAGTCTCACTCTGTCGCCCAGACTGGAGTGCAGTGGCTGCTCCCGGCCACCGCAGCCTCGACCTGCTGGGCTCCGGCGATCCTTCCGCCTCAGCCTTCCAAGTAGCCAGAATTACAGGCATGTGCTACCACGCCCGGCTGATTTTTTGATTTATTGTAGAGATGAGGTCTCGCTGCCCAGGTGGGTCTCGAACCTGCGGGCTCAGGCAATCCACTCATCTCAGCCTCCCAAAGACGCGGAATTACAGGCTGAGCCACCGAGCCCGGCTTCTCACCATTTTTTTTGCCAATTTAATAATAGTCGTTTTGACTAGATGATCACTCCTTCTGGTTTTAATTTGAATTTCTCTGATGATTAGTCACAATGTGCATTTTTTCATATACATGTTGACCATTTGTATGTCTTCTTTTGAAAATGTCTATTCATGTCCTTTGCCCATTTTTAATGGGATTATTTGCTGTTGTTGTTTTACTTATATTCTTTGTATACTCTGGATATTAAGTCCATGTTGGATTAATACTTTTTGCAAATATTTTCTTCCATTCTTCAGATTATCCTTTTAATCCATTGATTCTGTATTTTGCTTTGTAGAAACTTTTGGTTTAATTAAGTCTCATTTGTTGACTTATGTTTTTATTGCCTGTGCTTTTAGGCCTTGGTTATAAATCTCTGCCTAGATCAATGTCCAGAAGACTTTCTCTTAGATTTTCTTCTAGTATTTTTATAGTGTCAGTCCTTACATTTAAGCCTTTAATCCATCTTCGGTTGATTTTTTCATACAGTGAGAGATAGGGGTCCAGTTTCATTTCTATGTATATGGCTATTCAATTTTTCCAGCACCATTTACTGAAAAAGCATCCTTTGCCCAATGTGTGTTCCTGTTAACTTTGTCAAAAATCAATTGGCTGTAAATATGTAACTTTAGTTCTAAGTTTTCTATTGTGTTTCATTGATCTACTTGTCTGTTTTTATACTAGTACTGTGTTGTTTTAGTTACCATAGCCTTGCAATATAACTTGAAGTTAGATAATATGATGCCTTCGGCTTTATTATTTTTGCATAGGATCGCTTTGGCCATTTGGGTTCTTTTTTGATTCCATATGAATTTTGAGATTGTTTTTTCTAATTCTATGAAAATGATACTGGTATTTTGATAGAGATTGCATAAAATCTGTAGATTTCTTTGAGCAATTTGGTCATTAACAATATTAATTCTTCCAATTCATAAGCAAAGGATAGTTTTCTACTTGTTTTTGTCCTCCATAACTTCTTTCATCAGTGTTTTGTAGTTTTCCCTATAGAATTTATTCACTTCCTTGGTTATATTTATTCCTAAGAGTTTTAATTATTTTTTATAGCTATTGTAAACAGGAATGACTTTTTTTTTTTTGAGTTGGAGTCTCACTCTGTTGCCCAGGCTGAAGCCAGTGGCACAGTCACAGCCACCGCAGCCTCGACAAGTTGGGCTCAGGCAATCCTTCTGCCTCAGCCTTCCAAGTAGCTGGAACCACAGGCACACACCAGCACACCCAGATAATTCTTTTATTTATTAGAGAAAAGAGGTCTCGCCAAGTTCCCCAGGCTGGTCTTGAACCTGTGGGCTCAGGCAATCGTCTCATCTCGGCCTCCCAAAGTGCTGGGATTATAGGCATAAGCCACCATGTCTGGCCATGGAATGCTTTCTTGATTTCTTTCTCAGCTAGCTTGCTGCTGGTGTATAGAAACACTTTCAATTGTTTTATACTTTCCTACAAATATAAACTTTCTCACTGCTTTGATACATGGAAAAACAGTATGCAATTTTTATTATGCATTCTAAACTGTCAGTGTACAGTTCTTATGAAGAAAATTAGAAAAGATCTGTACCTTAGGACTCATTGGCACCTCTAATTCACACTCTACACTGTTCTTATAATAGGAAAAAATGCACTTTCCTCAATGTCACTTGCTCAATGCTTCCTTAAAGGACACTCTAATGTGCCTTTATATTAATTCCAAAGAAGCCTATTCTATATATATGTGCTAGAGTGAGAGATTTCCAATCCTCCCTTCCCAGAGAGACCCCACTATCCAGTGTCACCAATTAACTCACATCAGAGGATCCAAACTACAACCATACCTTGCCAATTACTAGTGAGAATGTGAGCATCTCACTATACCACTATCACCAGTTCTCTACATAGCACTAATGGGTAAAAGAAAATCTGAGTTCATGCAGCCTTGTAGAACTCTTCATGTCAGCCCTGATTAGGACTTGCATCATTTTACTGACCAGATAGCAATAATTTTCAGGAGTACCTGAGTTATCCCAATTCCACTGAAATAATGAAGTCTCACAAAACAACCTGAGTATTTAACTTTTTGATCCAAGAAACCAATATACTCTCAATAAATTCTGAGCACCAACTGTGCTATGTACACTAAGAAAGACAGGATGAAAGACATAACTGTGGTGTTTTAAAAAATTATTTAAATAATTACCTTAAAAGTAAAAACAAAACAATTCATAAAACACAAACAACTCTACTGCGAAAACATATAATTTAGAAGGGATGGGTGGCAATGTCAATTTCAAGAATGTGAAATCTCAGATTCTTGAGAAATTCCCCAAGACACATTAACAAAATTTAGTATAAAAAGTTTTATTTACATAATTCACCCTAAATTTGGCACTCAAAATATTTTTATAGTCTTTGGTAAATACTGTCTGTACATAAGTTCCAAACTAATAAAAAAGACAGGCCTATAATCAAATAATTTCTCTTTCTAGACTCGATTTATTTGTCTTCCATGGTGTCCCTTGATTGGAGAAGACAGATAAATGTATTGGACCAAGTTATATCATTTTTAGGAGGAGAAAAGATAAAGAATGGGAAGAGAACCAACACTTTTTAAATGTCTACCAATACCCTCTTACTTCAAAGCTTTTGTAACTATCTTTTTTTTTTGAGTTGGAGTCTTACTCTGTCGCCCAGACTGGAGTGCAGTGGCCGGTCCCAGCCACTGTAGCCTCGGCCTGCTGGGCTCCGGTGATCCTTCCGCCTCAGCCTTCTGAGTAGCCGGAATGACAGGCACGCGCTACCATGCCCAGGTGATTTTTTTATTTTATTGTAGAGATGAGGTGTCGCCAAGTTGCCCAGCGGGTCTCGAACCCGTGAGCTCAGGCAATCCACTCACCTCAGCCTCCCAAAGTGCAGGATTACAGGCTGAGCCACCGAGCCTGGCTTCATAACTATCTTAAAATGAAAAACAAAACCAGAGACTCTAACTTAACTAGTCAGGTCGACGTAAGATTTAAACATGGATCAAAGTAAGATTTAAACACTGGTATGACTGATGCCAAAGTCCATGTTCTTTCAATTCTACAATGATGTCTCCCTCACAACCTGTTAGAGTATTTAGCATTCTGATTAGCTGTATCACTTTGTAATTTTGAGCACATTTACTGAAAACACATTTTTTAAGAAAAAGCAAATGCACATTATTGGACTTATTCCAGGTCACAAAATTAAATGGCCATTGTATCATTTAACAGAATAATAGCAATAATAAAAACCATCATTTATTGCCTTCTAATATGTGCCAGGCTCTCTACTAATACTTTACATATGTCACCATATTTAAACCTTAGAAGACCTCTACAGAATATATCCTATTAACATATTGGAGATAAAAGAAAAATATTCAAGTAGATGAAATAACATTGCAGGTAACACGAATAGAGTATTTTCCATTCATGTTGCCCAGATTGATTGGCATTGATGCTGTGTGCTCTGGCCACTCTATGTCATCCTTCTTCTCTGTGTAATGAGCAACCTGTGTTGCATTCCAAATAATGGCAATTGTAAGAACAACCGAAGTTCAAAACATTTGTGTTAGGAGAATGCCAACTCATGTTATGACTACTTGGAATGATAGTCCTCTCTTCTTTGTTACTTAAATATTGGTAGAATTAAGATAGCTATTTTTCATATACATTGTAGATTATTTTATATTTAGACTAATAAGAACTATTAATACAAGTACATAAAAGAAAAAGGATGAAATTTATTTTTATTTTAAATTGAAGAACAAAATTAGAATTTTAATGAAATTACTGTATAAGAAACACAGTGACTATCATTAACAGTATGGTCTTGCAGTGGATGAAACATCTACAAATATCTTACCACCTCAATTCTGAACAATGGCTACCATGCACATGTTTCTTAGATTTCAGTATAACTCATTATAAAAATAAATTTAACTACTTCATTAAGACGTTTTTGAAAATATCATTCTTTGACAAAAGTTGATAAAAGTTTATGTATTTAACAGGTTTTTTTTTGCCTAACTAAAGCTAAGTTGATCATATTTTGTTCAATGCACTGACATGCTAAATTTGGAATTGCTAGGTGAATAAAATTAACCATATTATTATGGAAACAATCTCATAGACTAGAATGATAAAACGTGCAGAAGTCTTTAACACTTATTAGTAACAGCAGTTATTCATCTTCCAATGATAAGTTCTTCACACAAAGACAAGTTATCTTTCAAATTACTATCGTACAAAACTGTTGAGAATTTTAACTTTTTAAACTTTTTTTTTTGTTATTATTTTTTTTAGAGACAGGATCTCACTTTGCCACCCCTGCTGGAGTGCAGCAGCATTGATCACAGCTCACTATAACCTTGAACTCCTGGGTTCAAGCAGTCCTCCTGCTTCAGCCTCCCAAGTAGCTAGGATTACAGATGCATGCCTCCACACCTGGCTAATTTTTTATAATTTTTTTGTAAAGACAGGCCTCACTATGTTACACAGACTGGTCTCAAACTCCTGGCCTCAAGTAATCCTCTCACCTCAGCCTCCAAAAGCCCTGGTATTATAGACAACTTTTATATTCATATATATATATATATGTTAATTTTTTTTTGAATCAGAGTCTCTGTCACCCAGGTTGGAGTGCAGTGGTATGCTCACAGCCACTACAGCCTTAACCTACTGGGCTCAGGCAATCCTTCTACCTCAGCCCTCCAAGTAGCTTGAACTACAGGTGTACACCACCACGCCCAGTAATTCTTTTTATTTATTGTAGAGATGAGGTCTCGCCAAGTTGCCCAGGCTGGTCTCAAACCCCTGGGCTCAGGCAATCCTCCTGCCTCCACCTCCCAAAGAGCTGGGATTATGGGCATGAGCCACCGCACCTGGCCTATTTTAATATCTTAAATTCTGGGCTTTTTCCCATTACAAAACAACAACAGTATGGTAGTAAGATTTACACACCACTTGGTTATTCAACTTTATCAATATTGTATATTTTCTACCATCTTGTTTATTATTCAATCAAGTTTATATATCTACTTCCATATTTAAAATGTCCTTTCCCCAAACACTGTTAATTATCTTACCAATTCCTCATCATACTTGATAGTTTCTGGAAAATGTTATAATCCCTTTACTAGAATTGTAGAATCCCTGTACTAGTCTTTCTAAGATTTTTGTTACACTTTTTGCCACCATCCCTTTTATAAAATATCTTCTTCCTTTTAGTACTTTTTCCATTTTCCTTGAACTTTTTCGGATCATACTTTCTGAGCCCCTTTCACTAGTATCTCTCCTATTGTGGTCCTTTAAATCTCAATATTCTCTGTGAGGTCTCCTGGTTCTTTATTATTTTTTTTCCTTTAATAGTCCCTTTCACTCTCCTCCTTAAAATATCATATATTTATTGAGTTCCATGGTTACGCTTTTATTCTCTTTCACCCATCCATTAATTTTCCCATTTGATAATTGCATCTGAAGAGATCACTGCTATCTCAAGTTCAGCATATCTAAATTGAACTGATATCCTTCTTCTCAGCTCTAAGAACTCTAAGAACTGTTTATTTCATACTCTCTCCCTCAATGATTGGGTGCAGGTATGATCAACCTTGATGCATTGGTTCCTACTTTTCTTGGAAGACACTGCATGTTCTGCACCCAAAACCTGAGCTCACATTCTGCAATGTGACCTCAAGCCCTCCTCTACTCACTCTGTTCTTTAACTTCCATTGTCCCAGAAGTTCCCCCTGGTCTCTCAGTCACTCAACCTATTGGCTTCCCAGCCTCTAGATCCATCTCTCTCCAGTTTAGGCAAACAATTATGTCACCCTCCTGCTCAAAGTTTCCAGTGGCTTCCACCTGCTTATAAGTTCAACTCCAACACCTTTAACAACCTTTGAACATCTATTTACAATCAGGTCCCAATTCACTTCATTGACTTTACCTCTTTTCATTTCCACCAAACATCCTGGCCTTGAACTGCAGTGTACCACTGGTACTTTCAACATCTAGGAATGCTGCCATGCCTTTTCATTTTTCTTTTTTTCTTTTTTCTGCTTAGAATCACCTTCCATTCCTCCTTCAATAAAATTCCAACTCATGCTTTAAGACGCAGACCAAATATTAGCTCCTCCTTAAAACCCTCACACTTGCTTTATTAGCTAAGTAACCTCTATGCTTTTATAATTTTTTTTTTTTTTTTTGAGTTGGAGTCTCACTCTGTCGCCCAGACTGGAGTACAGTGGCCGCTCCCGGCCACCGCAGCCTCGACCTGCTGGGCTCCAGCGATCCTTCCGCCTCAGCCTTCCGAGTAGCCGGAATTACAGGCATGCGCTACCACGCCCGGCTGATTTTTTGATTTATTGTAGAGATGAGGTCTCTCTGCCCAGGCGGGTCCCGAACCCGCGGGCTCAGGCAATCCACTCACCTCAGCCTCCCAAAGGTGCGGGATTACAGGCTGAGCCACCGAGCCCGGCTGCTTTTATAATGTTTTATTCATGTGTATGGTATGCCATGTTTTGATTGTTGCGTATTTACAGTATTATTCATTGGTGAGTTTCTCAAGGGTGAAGATGACAATATCCCATTCAGTCTCTACCACAGGGAACGCATATTTTAAGTCTTCAACAACTCTTTGTTGTGAGTTGACTTAATAAAGCTTTCCTATGATAATACATTACGTATCATATATCATAAGTCATATGCACGTGTGTACAATTGACCCTTGAACAACACAGGTTAAACTGGGTGGGTCCACTTACATGTGGATTTTTTTCACCTCTGCCACCCAAGACAGCAAACCCAATCTCTCTCTTCCTTATCCTCCTCCTCAGTTCACTCAGCATGAGGATGATAATGATGAAAACCTTTATGAGGGTCCATGTCCACTTAATGAAGAGTAAATATTTTTCTCATCCTTAGGATTGTCTTAATCGCATTTTTCTTTTCTCTAGCTTGCTTTCTTATAAGACTATAGCATATAATGCATCTACAAAATACATATCAATTGGTCATTTATGTTATTGGTAGGTTTCCTGTCAACAATAGGCTATTTAGTTAAATGTGAGGGTAGCCAAAAGTTACATGCAAATTTTCTACGGTGGTGGGGTGGGGCCTCAGTGCCCCAACCTGTACATTGTTCAAGTCGCAACTGTATACACACTATATTTGTGTATATATGCATACATATGTGTATTTATGACATATATTTGCATGTGTATACTTACATATGTAGCACCTTAGGGCTAAGAAGGCTCTTAAATATCATCTTTTCATTCACTGAATATTAAAAAACAGGAAACCAAGAACCTAAGGCAAACCTTTGACTTTACCAAAGCTCAGTGCTTGTTAGTGACATGCATAGAGTTTCTGCCCCAGCTCTTCACCCAGTATAACTTTCACTAACCATTTTAATTCAATAATCTCACCATTAATCTGATTTCCTATAATCTTCTGTACCAAGACCAAGCTCACACCATTGGAATCGACATCCTGGAGTGTCTCACTTTTTCTCTTCCAATTCCCTTCCTGCTTCTTTATTTCCATCGAGTGATAAACATACTTCTGCCACCTCTAAATGTTCATTTGCAGTGTATCTCTTTTCTTTAAATGTTCCCTAGGTTTCTGAGAACTACTTTGTACTCCCTTACCGATACTGACAAAGTCTCCCTTCCCTCTGAGAAAAAAATAATGAAGAGGCCATTATTTTGCTCTCCAATTAACTTTTTTTCCCCCATCAAACCAAGAATCACCATAAAAGGAGTCATCATTATCCTCACCAGATTAACTTATGTTTGCAAGTAGCTTTAATGTTTACAAATTGCTTTCTTAGAACACGTTCTTTTGATTTTTCACAACAATGGGGCTTGCCAAAACAAGGTATCATCACATATATGTGCAGGTGAGAAAACTGGGGTCAAAAAGTCAAGTGAACTGCCAAGGTTCCTACAGCTAGCAAGGGCTAGTACTGGCACTGAAAATCAAGGTCTCCATATCCTTGCTCCTGAGAGCTTTCCGCTGTTTTAAGCTGTTTATTGGCTTGTGTTCCCGCCACGACATTTATGTTGACACATATTGGCACCTCGGACACAGCACAATGAGTGTTGCCTGGGCTCTTTTCCATTTGAATTACTGCTTGGCTCTTCTTACTTTGATCGTGCAAATTTCAACTAGGCGAGTATGACACTGACTTTCCTAAGCATGTCTTCCCAAGCATCCAAATATTAGCCTTTAGTGATAAATTACAGACTGATTAATGTTTGTCATTCGGAATGAGCTTTTGAAAAGTAAAACCATGACTTTGGGCTAAATGTATTTCATCTGCATTCATTAATCAACTAATCTTTAAAGCGTTAGCAAGAATGATCTTAAACGATCGTCAAATGTGCGTGTGTTTCTTGTAATGTTTGGAGACAAGTTAACGTACTTTGTCTTTAAAGACATTTCTGCTTAATCTCCTCGCTAAGTTGCCGGATAGACGCAACTTCTGTAAAAATTCCAAATACTGATGCAACTGTAGAGTTGATGGATCGCTCTTCAGCGGTGGGGCAAGGATGTGCTGGCGCCGCGAAAGAGACTCACTCTCTGAAACTTGCTTGTAATCCCAGGATAAATACACACTTTCCCTTTAGACTGCCTCTTCTTCATGTTCAGGCAGGACCAAGGAACTCTTCAATTATCCCTAGCTCCAAGCAGCAGGAATAACCTCTCCCCACATTATTCCTATGACCCTGTGAAGTTTCCGGCCGACTAAAGAATTCTTACTGTGTTTTAGCGGACAGAGAAAGAGGGAGCCCGCAGGAGAGGGGTGGGTAGCTCCCGGCTCTGCATTGTTGCCCTGCCTGTCACTGTCCCACCAGCACGTCAAGCACTTTGCTGGGGGGTACTGGGGAGAGGGGGACAATTAGTGACTGCTTTTTTAGGTGGCTGAAAATCCAAGCAAATAAAGAATTCCCCAGGAAGGAAGAAAAAGTTTAAGCCCAGGCAACCTCCCAGCTGTACACGTTCACAATTCTACAATGCCCTCGTTAAGGACCGAGTTTTGCACAATCTGCCCGCGGGCCCGTGGGAGCCTCCTTGGCCTCCGACCGCCCGAGCCGCCCGCACCTGGCTGGCTTCCGAGCGTCCCGCAAATCGCAAAACCGAACTTGAATCCGACTCGACATCCACAAATACCACGGCAGTGGGCACCCTGCCTGCCTGGCGAGAGAGACCGGGGCGAAACTGCGGGGGTGCTCTTGGCTAGAGAGATGTCAGAGGAGCCCCCCGCAGGACGAGCCCCCAGAGGTTACACCTACCGCACCGAACGCTGGCGCTGCCCGCGGCGCCCCCCAGACCACGGAGCCGCGCGACGGATGTCACGCCGGCGACCCCCGTTGCCTCGGAGTCGTCGGGCTTTCCCCGCAGCGGCGGACCCGACCTACTTGCTTCCCGGGCGTCCCGGTCTGCACCCCGGGAGCCCACCGCCGCCGCCGCCGGGAAGCCCCCTTGGCGTGGCCCCGGGCGCCGGACGGGGCAGGGGGCCCCGTCCCACTTACCGGTCTTCCAGAGGTAGAGGGTGGGCGCCCCCGCGTCGCCGGG
>NW_007259590.1:400511-464973 GCF_000164805.1 Carlito syrichta
GACAGCCCGGCTCCCACCTGCCCGCCCGGAGCGCTCCCGGGCGCGGGGTGCGGCGACCTGGGCTCGGAAGGATACCCCAATAAAAAGAATCGTCTCCCGGCAGGTTTCAGAGTGACACATCGCGAGCACTGACATTCATTGTCACCCGAGGAGTCAAATGCTGGATCGAGGGGCCGGTTAGGCTTAGTGCGTATTTGCACAAAGCATCAGTGTTTTCATTTATTTTTAAGCCTCGGCTTCTGAATTACTTTGTGTGGGGAGCAGTGTTTGTGATCAGATGTGAAAAGCCTAAGAGAGCCGAGATGTTTAGTTGTCAAAATGCACTTGAACACTTCTTAAAATGTTTTTCACTTAATCTGTTCTCAATTTTTTTTTTAAAGTGGGCAATGTTATCCTCTGTGACAAATTTAAGTACATTGTCTTTTAATAGCCTTTACAACTGAAATGGTATTAATAAGTATTCATAGTGCTGGCTAATTACGTGGATAATATTTTACAAAAACTAATCATACAATTAAAATTATATTTCAGATATGAAGTGCTATCCTAAAACCTGCTTTTCTCTGTCAAAAATATGCTACCTCTAAGTATCCAGACAGTTGTGAGTAAAATTAAAAGGCAAACTGAGTCAGTAAAACTGTTTGGAGATCTCCGAATTAGTAAAATGTCCCTGACACTAATTTCTCTTAACTCTGACTATAGAAAAAAATGCCTTTCCTAGTCTAAAGAATCACATGGGTTGAATCTTTTGTCCTCTGTTTTCACTTTATTCTACCAGTAGTAATAGAAGAATGTGTATGAAGTCAGATAATGCTTCCTTTCTCCCTTAAAATAATAATCTTTTATTATTTATCCATTTCCTAGTAAAGCTAAAATAGTATCAAGGCATTTAGCCAATTAAAAACTCAGCAATCAGAAAGCCAAAGAAAACTCTTCTCATCCTGTCCACAATTTTCAGCCAAATAAAATACATTTTAAAGAAGCAGGAAAACTACTTTTTATGAATTTACTCCAACACAGCAGCCTCAGAGTTTAAAATGAGGAAGCTACCAACTCTGAAAGAGTAAGGAAACCTTCCATAAGGCTCGGCTCCCTTGGGACACTTGTCATTTTACGGAGCCTTCCAGACATAGGTCTTCTGCATGCATTAGATTAAAAGCAAGTTTGATCAAATAATTCCCAGGTCCTGCCTGTTTAAGTATTCTGACATCAGTGGAAATTAGCTACATTGAAGGTTGCAAATTTGGTCTTTGTTTACTTTCCACTCTGTTAGGCCTCTAAGAGGGAATTAAAAGCTCACAGAGCCCTAGCTCTGTGAGTCCCTGATTAGGAGAGATAAGCTCGTGTGGATTACTATTTCTTCACTGGTGAAAAACAGGCAACAATCAAAAGATTATGGGTTGATAAGGAATACAAAGGAAGCCTGATCCTAACTAATATATGGATCCCTGAAGGAGGGCTTCTTTCAACAGTTTCATCACAGAAGAGAAGGAACCTGCTATTGCCTCTTGGTTTCTGTCCTCTCAGGGAAAACTTCCTTCTCCCCTTCACAAGGAAGCGATTTCCTTTCTTGTCTGTTTATATTTCTCAACTATTGTTAGTTCTCTAAACCCCAAAATCCTCTAACTCTGGCACAGGGAGGATTTTAAACTGGAAGTACTCTGTTAATAGCAGCCCATTCTAAGCATTCTTGGGAAGCACCAAATCAATTTACCAAGTGGAAATTTATTATATAACAGAGGACAGAAGATCTAAGGAGTCAAGTTAATGTGCAGGGTAATTACCCAGCCCTTTGAAAAGCCATCGGATGCTGTACTTAATAGCTTAATGTCAAAAGAGTCTTCAAGATTCTGATCTTTGTATTTATCCATGGTGGTATAATAATCACTCCATTTGTCAAGAGTTTAAATATTATAGCTGCAAATTCAAGTGCTATACAGGGTTAACTTCTAAGTAAAAATTTGCTGCCATTTAAAATACATAACTAGGGTGACATGTTCTGCAGTAGTGTTTGAAAATAGCCGACAATTGGTTTCCTTCTTTTAATTTCAACTTATACAAGGCTTAGGGGTCATACATCCATACACACACACACACACACACACACACACACACACACACACACACACACACAATCAGTAGTAAAGACATCTCTGGACAAGGTTACTGAATCTAAGTCATATAAACATTTGTCTCCACCACTGCCACATATTTGTTCATAACAGTGTCATTATTGCACTTGAAGACAAAAATGTATGGGTCTCTGAGGAGACAAAAGTGATATATATATTCAGATACATGTTTCTTTGTGAAAGGTATAGTGTCTAGTTGGATAAATCCTATCAATAAAACTGATAGATGGCAAGAGATAACAAGACATAGCAATCTTTGTTTTCTAGAATATGATATAAATAATACACAAATGTCTAATGACACGACGTGAAAATTTAGTCATAAGAAGTCTTAAGGATGCAGATTAAATTGACCATCTGTATAGTCTGCCATGAAGTAAGTCATTCATCATTTTTCATGGAAAAAACTGTTGAAGTATTAATGAGTCAGGGCTATAAAATTTTTCCAAACAAATGGGTAGCAAATACAAAGCATATTTTTTAATATGTAGAAATGAGACAATTCTGAACCTGACACCTCTCATGTGATAGGTATCAATAATCTGCCTGTATTAATTTTCCTATCATTTGTGCATATCTATACATACATGTTTTCTCATTTACTAGAACATAAGCAAATAGCATATATCACAACCCATAAGACACATGACAATGACTATCAGTGACTGGTGCCAGTATTTAAAAGCAATGACAAAAAACTCAATTACTTAATGGAAAGGGAAACAACTTGTAACATCATGAGTTTTTATAATTATGATAAATAAGTGAAGAAATATAAAGAAGGCTATTCATTGATAGCACTGCATAAGAAAGTGTCTAAAGATGTTCATTTTGAATATATTTTTTAAAAAATTTTGCTCACATGAATGAATCTTGCATCCAAAAATTAAAAAAGAAAATACCCAAAGGAATTCCATTTGTGCAGCCTCTAGGTGTCACACTTGATCAAGATATGGGTTAGACAAAATTTATTTGGGGCTTGTTTCTATCCCCCTTTCCTGCCACGCCCACCAAATTATAGGCATGCCTCATCTTACTGCACTACACATGTTTTTTTTTTTTTTTTTAGAAATTGAAGGTTTGTGACAACCCAGCATTCAGCAAGTCTATTAACAAAATCTTTCCAACAGCACAGGCTCACTTCATATCTCTATCACATTTTGGTAATTTTCATAATATTTCAAGTGTTTTCATTGTTATTATATCCATTATGTTGATCTGTGATCAATGGTCTTTGATGTTACTCTTGTCATTATTTTGGGGCACCACAAAACTGCACCCACAAAAAATGTGTTTTGATGGCTCCAATGACAGGTAATTTCCCCATCTTTTTGCCTCTCCTTGGAGCTCCCTATTTCCTAAGACATAAGAATATTACAGTCATTTTAATTAATAAACCTACAATGGTCTCTAAGTATTCAAGTGAAAGGAAGAGTCACACATTTATCATCTTCAATCAAAAGCTAAAATGAGTAAGCTTAGTGAGGAAGTCATGTCAAATGCCAAGATAGACCAAAAGTTAGGACGCCTATACCAGTTAGCAAGCTGTGAATGCAAAGAAAAAGGTCTAAAAAAAATTAAAAGTACGACTCCAGCAAATACATAAATGAAAAAAAGAGAAACAATGTAATTGCTAATATAAAAACAGTTTGAGTGGTCTGGATAGAAGATCAAATCAGCCATAACATTCCTTTAAGCCAAAGCCTAGTCCAGAGCAAGGCCCTAACTCTCTCCAATTCTATGAAAGCCGAGAGAGGCGAGGGAGCTGAGAAAGAAAAGATGGATGTTAGCAGAGGTTGGTTCACGAGATTCAGGGAAAGAAGCCATCTCCATAATATAAAAGTGTGAGGTGAAGCATCGAGTGCTGATTTAGAAGCCACAGTAAGCTATTCAGAAGATCTAGCTAAGATCAACAATAAAGGCAGTTGCACTAAAAAACAAATTTCAACACAGACAGGTCTTCTATTGGAAGAAGATGCCATATACAAATTTCATAGCTAAAGAAGAGAAGTCAATGACTGCCTTCAAAGTTCCAAAGAACAGGCTGACCCTCTAGTTAGAGATGAACTCAGGTGGTGACTTATGTTGAAGCCAATGCTCAGTTACCATTCTGAAAATCCTAGGGTCCTTAAATATACTCTTCCTGTGCTTAGTCAATGAAACAACAAAGCCTGAATAACAGTTCATCTGTTTACAGCTTGACCTACTGAATATTTTAAGCCTACTGTTGAGATCTACTACTCAGAAAAAGAAAGATTCTCCTCAAAATATTATTGCTTATTGACAATGCACCTGGTCACCCAAGAACTCTGATAGAGATGTATACAGAGATTAACACTGTTTTCATGCCTACTAATATACCTATTCTGCAGTCAATGGATGAAGGAGTCATTTCAACTTTCAAGTCTTTTTATTTAAGAAATACATTTCATAAGGCTATAGCTGCCATAGATGGTAATTTCTCTGATGGATCTGAACAAAGTAAATTAAAAACCTTCTGAAAAAGATTTACCATTCTAGACATCATCAAGAACATTTGTTATTCATGAAAAGAGGCTAAAATGTAAATATTAACAGGAGTCTGAGGAAAGTTGATTTCAAAATTCATGAATGACTTTGAGGGTTTCACGACTTCAGTGGAGGAAATCACTACAGACCACATCTGTAGCAAGATAACTAGAATTAGAAGAGGAGCCTGAAGATGTGACTGCATTGCTTCAATCTCAGGGTAAAACCTGAACAGATGAAGAGTTTCTTCTTATGGATGAGAAAACAAGCAGTTTCTTGAGATGGAATCTACTCCTGGTGAAGGTATTATAAACATTGTTGAAAGGACAAAGAAAGATTTAAAATATGACATATACTTAGTTGATATAGCAGTGGCAGGTATGAGAGAATTCATGCAAATTTCATTGTTGTTCCCCTATTTTTTTTATTGCCACAGCCACCTAAACCTTCAGTTACCACCAAAGTGATCAGTCAGCAGTCATCAGTATCAAGGCAAGACCCTCCACCAGCAGAAAACTATTAAATCACTGAAGGCTCAGATGTTCACATTTTTTCACAAGAAAGTATTTTTAATTAAGGTATGTACATTTTCAGACATAGAATATATCTCAAATATAGCTTTTATATAAATTGAGAAAACAAAATATTACTGTGACTCACTTTATTGTAATATTTGCTTTAGTGCAATAGTCTGGAAGGAAATCTGCAAAATCTTTGAGGTATGCCTGTATTAAAAAATAGCTTTTCACTTTTATCTTTGTCATAAATAGCTTTGGATTTCACTTTTCCCCCCCAAATTCGACTCTAATATTTATCCTTTCTTTTCTTTTCAATTCCTTTTTTGTAAATGAGCATTTGTTTTGTTGGTCAGTTGGTTGGTTGGTTGGTTGGTTGATTAGTTGGTTTGTAAGTTTGTTTGGTAAGGGGAGGGTAGATTCTAAATTTCAAATCATTATTCATAAAATTAACCTAAATTTTCCTCCATCTTATTCATAACTAAGCCAACCTGGAAAGAAAATATGCTACAGATAGTTAAACTCCTTGTTTTGAGCATAAGGTAAAGATATACAGAAGGTTGGTTCAGATCTTTCTAGAATTTGGGGGATGGATCACTCATTGCAGGACTTAAAATGAGGGAGAATCTCATCCTACATGTAGGTAAGGAATCAAAAGTTTCTGGCACTAGGATACAGCAAAATTGTTTTAAAAAATTACTATTGGTATTCTTGTCAAACTATTCCAAAAAATCGAAGAGGAGGAAAATTCTTCTTAACTCTTTATATGAATTCAGCATTACATTAATCCCAAAACCAAGCAAGATAACAACAACAACTGTAGGCCTAAAATCCCTAATAAACATAGACTCAAATATTCTGAACAAAATACTAACAAACCAAAGCCAACCATACAGCAGAAAGATGATACACAACAATCAAGTAGGATTTATCTCAGACACACAAGAATGGTTCGACATATGTAAATCAATATATGTAAGATGTCACATCATTAAAATGAAGGTTAAAAATCATATTATCATCTCAAAAGATGGAGAAATTTGATAAAATTCAACATTCTGTCATGATAATAACTCTCAACAAATTAGGTATAGAAGGACTACACCTCAACACAATAAAGACGTATATAACAAACCCATAGCTAGCATCATACTAAACTATAAACTTCCCTTTTAGCATTGCTTTTTGCTATATTACATAAGATTTGGTATGTTTTGTTTCCATTTTCATTTGCCTCAATTTATTTTTTAATTTTCTTTTTACTGTATTTATTGACTCATTGTTTTTTAAAAGTATGTTGTTTAATTTCCATATTTTAAATTTTTAAAATTTTCTCATTTTATTGATTTCTAATTTTTTCCATTGTGGTCAGAAAATATACTTAATATTATTTCAGTCTTCTTAAATTTGTTAAGACTACTTTTCTGGCCTAACATGTAATCTGTCTTGGGGCATACTTCTTATGCATTTGAGAAGAATATGTGTTCTGCAGCTGCCAGATGGAATATTCTGTTTATGTCTGTTAGGTTCATTTGGCTTAGAGTGTAGTTTAAGTCCAATGTTTCCTTATAGATTTTTTTTGTCTGGATGATCTTTCCATTGCTGAAAGTGGAGTTTTGCAGATTCCTTATATATTGCTTTAGTATATAATTATATTTAATATATTATATATTAAATGACTATTATTATATTACATATAATATGATACAATTGCATTATCTTACTATTTATATATAACATTATTTCACTAAAGCAAATTACTATTATATTACAAATAATATTATGCATAAATGGCTATTATTATATATTAAGTGGCTGTTACTGTTAATACTTTTTCTTTTAATATTTATACTAAGTATATAAATGATTTACACATCACCATTGCAATATAAGTGTATTCTGAATTTGACTGTGTACTTCACCAGTGAATTTTATACTTTCAGATGTTTTCACATTACTCATTAGTGTTTTTGTCTTTCAGCTTGAAGAACTCCCTTTAGCATTTCTTTTTGGACAGGCCTGGTTATAATAAACTCTCTCAGTTTTTGTTTATCTGCCAAAGTTTTTATCTTTTGTATCTGAAGGGCAGCTTTGCCAAGTTCACTATTCTTGGTCGTCATTTTTTTTCCTTCTACCCTTTCAATATATTATTCTGTAAGACTTTTGTTAATATATCTGCTGCTAGATTTTTTTGAAACTCCTTTATATATTTTTTGCTTTGCTTTTCCTGCTTTCAGGATGCTTCATCTTTGATTCTTGATAGTTTGATTATGTCCTAGGGGTAGACCTGTTTAGATTGAATCTGATTGAAGGCCTTTGACCTTCCTGTACTTGGATATTTATGTCTTTCTCTAGGTTTAGAAAGTTTTCTGCTATTATTTATTTAAGTGAGATTTCTGCATCTTTATATTTTTCTTCTCCCTTTTGAACACTGATAGTTAGTAAATTTGCTCTTTTGATACTGTCCCATAAATTTAATATACTTTTTTCATTCCTTATTATTTTTATTGTTATTATTATTATTGTCTCTGACTGTATATTTGCAAATAACTTGCCTTTGAACACACAGGTTTTTTCTTCTGCTAGATCAATTCTGCTGTTGATACTCTCTATTTTATTTTTAGTTCATTCATTGTATTTTTTTCTCTCTAGAATTCATGTTGCCAGAAGGGAGATTACTGGGTCATATGGAAGGTCAATTTCTAGTTCTTTTAGGAATGCCACACTGTCTTCCAAAGAGGTTGAACTAGTTTGCATTCCCACCAGCAGTGTAGAAGCATTCCCTTTCCTCCGCATCCTTGCCAGCATCTGTTGTTTGTTTTATTAATGATGACCATTCTTAATGGGGTTAAGTGGTATCTGAATGTGGTTTTGATTTGAATTTCTCTGATGATTAGTGAAGCTGAGTACTTTTTCATGTGTCTGTTGGCTGCCTATATATCTTCTTTTGAGAAGCGTCTATTCATGTCTTTTGCCCACTTTTTAATGAGGCTGTTTGAGTTCCTTGTAGATGCTGGGTTGTTTTGGCTATTCGTGGTTGTTTATGTGTCCATATGAATTTCTGCATTGTCATTTCCAGGTCTGGGAAGAATGTTGTTGGTTTTGCATTGAATCTGTAGATTGCTTTTGGTAAGATGGACATCTTAACAATGTTGATTCTTCCTATCCATGAGCCTGGAATATTTTTCTATTTTCTTGTGTCTTCTTGGATTTCTTTGAGCAGTGTCTAAAAAAAGATACCTGTACATGCATGTTTATTGCAGCACTAGTCACAATAGCAAAAACATGGAACCAAACCATGCTGCCCATTGAAACTGGACTAGATTTTTTAAAATGTGGTACATATGCACAATGGAATATTATGCAGCCATAAAGGACACCCTTAGAGACTTCGCAGCAATTTGGATGGATTTAAAGTCTATAATACTCAGTGATCTATCACAGAAACAAAGAACTGAATGAGGTCCTTACTCATAAGCGTACCTGGAACATTTATCATAATAGTATAAGAAAGAGATTGGCAGTAGCCAGAAACTGCTAGGGGGAGGGAAGGGAATATAATATCAATAAGGTACCTGATCTCAAATCAAGCAAAGTGAGGACCAAACAGAGACCCAAACTTTACCTGTATGATGACCACTTGTATACCTAAATCTGAACTGTGCCCCACATCTTAAAAAAAAAAAGAGAAAGAACATTTTCATTAAGCCAAAAAGAAATCCCAAGCCATTAGCAGTGACTCCCATTCTTCCCTTTTCTCAGACTCTGACAACCCCTAACCTACTTTCTAATTGTTATGGATTTACCTGGACATCTTATATAAATCGAATTATATATTATGTGTCCTTTTGTGAATGACCTTTTTCACATGGTATAATCTTTCAACATTCATCCATAGTGTATCATAAATCGATTTTCGATTACTTTTTAATAAAAATTAAAAATACTTTGTTGTATGAGTAAAACTAATTTTCCTTATCCATTAGTCACTGTCACTTGATGGGGCAGTTGGGTTGTTTCTACTATTTGGTTCTTATAAATAATGCTGCTACAAACATCTATTACATCTCATAACTTTTTGTTCCTCTACTTCCCTTTTCTGCCTTCTTTTGTATTTTTAAGCATACCATTGGCTGGACATGGTGGCTAACACCTGTATTTTCAGCATGTCGCTAGGCCAGTAAGGGAGGATCACTTGATGCTAGGAGTTGAAGGCTGGTCTGGGCAACATAGCAAGACCCCATCTCTACAAAAATAGCAAGCTATTTTTACCCTTTGGAATTTTAAAACATGTTTTTTAAAAAATCATTAATTTCACAATACTCTAGGGACTGGAGTATCTATTTCATCTTTTCGCAGCTATTTCAGACTATTGTTAACTTAATTCCCATAAGATATAGAATTTTTCCACTATAGCTCCTTTTCTTCTCCTCTTCTTTGTGATCTATATTTTATAACCTTAACAAAACAGTGTTTTATGTATACATACATTTATAGATGCATAAAATCTTATATATTATAAAGATAAAAGATATGTAAAATTAGTCTATAACATCTAAAAAATTTGCTCAACATACTTACCACTTCAGCCACTCTTTATTCCTGTAGATTATAGTCTGATTTCATTTTCTTTCAGTGCTATGGATGCCTGTTATTATTTCATGTGAGACAGGTCTGTTAGAAATGACCCTTCTCAGACTTTGCCTATCTGGCAATTTATTTCACTTTCATTTTTGAAGGACAGTATTGTTAGACACAGATTTTTTTCTTTTTCTTTTTTTTGAGTTGGAGTCTCACTCTGTCACCCAGACTGGAGTGTGGTGGCTGTTTCGGCCACCGCAGCCTCAACCTGCTGGGCTCCAGCGATCCTTCCGCCTCAGCTTCCAAGTAGCTGGAACTACAGGCACCTGCTACCACGCCCGGCTAATTTTTTGATTGATTGTAGAGATGAGGTTTCGCCAAGTTGCCCAGACGGGTCTCGAACCCGCGGGCTCAGACAATCCACTCACCTCAGCCTCAAAGAGCGTGGGATTACAGGCTGAGCCACCGAGCCCGGCTTAGATACAGATTTCTTGACTGACGAATTTTTTTTCTACCTGTTGAATATGACTTTCCACTGCTTTCTGCCAGTCATTGTTCCTGATTATAAATTAACTGTTGGTATTAATGTGGTTCCCTCATACTTGTAGACAATGGTGGACCTCTGTTAGGATTCAACTCTGATCAAATAAGAATACAAATTCACAATGGAGGCAGGTTAGAGTGACTGTGTCCTAGAAGGAGAAAAAAATATATATGTCTTTGATGAAAGAAGTGAGCAGACAGTGGTTTTATATGTTGCATTACCCTTTTAATACTCTATATTCAGATTCAGGTTTTTATGAATGTTTACAAGACTTCATAATCTCTCAGATATTATTCATATTGTGGATGTCTCCCCTTGAGTTGTACAGCACATCCGTCCTGCTTTGCCCCACATTTAGAGTATAAAATGCCTGTGATATTGAGGCCTCCTCAAGGAATATTTTGCTATACTCTTTGATGCAATGACAGTCTCAGCTTCTCTCATTTTTTAGAGTTATTAAAACAGTTTTCTCTTGATTGAATTTTTCATTTTTTAAGTAAACTTTTTGAATCCACTCATTTTGTGTTATCTCCTCTTCCGTTCTTTTTGGCCTTATGTATTTACACATTTTAAATTCTGCTCTTTATGTTTAGGTGGGGCTTCAGAATAAAGCAAAGAGAATTCTTATGTTCAACTCAATTAATTGGGAGTCAATGTTTTATTTTTTATTTTCCTTTTATATTTTTCTAATATACTATAAAAAACAAATGTTTTAACATTTAATTGATTGGTGTTCATTACTTTCACACATAAAATATGAATTAATATAAAACATTATTGAAAGAAGTTTAAAAAGAACTGAAAAATGGAGGAATATATCATGTGCACAAGGACAGAGAGTTTCCTGAGGGGCTGGTGATGGTTTATCTCTTGACCCAGGTTGTAGTCTCCAGATGTGTTAAATTATGATAATTCGAGCTACAAAATAAGTCAGTTAAAACAGTCACAATCAGATAAAATTAATGGAAAGATATTATTATGTGGCAAACGAAAAAAATTAAAGCACAGGGGTTTAATGACTTTCTCATGTAGTTAATGAAGAGTTTGGAAGTTGTGGAATTTCATAATTTCCTTATACATAGAGTTGTCCCAATTAGAGACAATTTTTTAAAATCAGTGATTCTGTAAAAAATGTCTTTAGCAAAAAACAAGTAAGCACAAATATTGGCTTAATTAGAATTTGTTTAGAGTAGCTTAATGTTGAGAGCAGGTACAAGACAAATACTTGTGAAAGGAAGAAATAATTTACATAAATAATTATCATGCCTGCCTAAAATTTTTAAATAACTAATTTTTAATTTAGTAATTAGAAAGGAAGAGAAACCACTGTGCCCCAGTATTCCAGAACCTGACGAATAGAATGAATTCAAGGGCAATGCTTTTCTAAGGAGATAATGAATGTTGACATATATGATTACTTTCTTCATTTAGAACTAAAAAAGTGAAGCTTACATTTGGGATAAATTTATTATATAAAAATTATGGGTTTTTTTCTAGAAAAATTGACAATTTTGACGGTCTTGCTACTGATATTTTAAGTTGATTCATCTTTCTTTACCTTCTAAGAGAATGGCTTTTCTTTATACTTTTACATACTGGGTGATGAAAAGAGACCAGCTGAATATTGCATCTTGTCATTTACAAGTATAAGATTTACTCATTTTTGTGGTCTAAGATTGCTTACAGCTCACACACACACACTGTGCATTATAATTTAATTAAAAATCCATATTTATGCTGAATTCACCATTTGGTAATGAAAATTAATGCTAGTGTAAGATAAAGATATGACAATTTGAGGAAAAAAGCAAATGTCAGTAAATTAGCTCCTTCCACAGACGTTACTGCTGATTTTCTCAAACTTCTAATACATGACTGTAACTGCAAGTAGCATAAAAAGCTTTCAAATTAATTGTTACTGGCAGATCTGCTACTTCCAAAAGTTTTTTTTCTTGAGATACAGATGCTAGCTTGTCTCAGCATATGATAATTGCATCATTTTGCAATTTATAAAGAAAATAATTTTTCTTTCATTTTCTAATCAGTGGCACAAAAATGTTGTCACAGATCCCAGAAGTCTATAAAAAAGAGGAGAAAGGTGTGTGTGTGTGTGTGTGTGTGTGTGTGTGTGTGTGTGTGTGTGTTTAAGTCTCCCTTTCTAAATTGAATAATGGGTTGAGGACTGACGAACTGGATGATCAATAGCTCACCATCTAGTTTTACTTGACTTAAATAAAAAGAGGTGAATATAAGCAGCTAGGCTGGGATGTACATACATATAGTTCTTCAAAACTTGTTAGCACAGAGGACTTTTTAATCCATAACATTTTTCAAATGGTGTGAGCACTTAACATAAATGGGTTGAGAGCGTAGACAAAATACCCTGATAGACACATGTATTTCTAAAGGAAAATTGAGAGAAACCACATCTTACAATTGTTTAAATATTTCTAAAGTTGTTAAATTTTTAGTCCAATTAATAATAGAAAGTCAACACTGACTTAAGAGTAACACCATCAAAATCGTGCATGTTCAAAATCTAGATCTGAGCTCTTCTCAGTGCTTGCTGAGTTATGTCTGAGCAGTTATAGTAAAGTTTATAATACTCAATTTATTGCAGTTCTTATATGATCTTTATTATGTCTCCCATCTCAAGCCTTCAATAAAAATTCACTCATTTATTCAAACTGAGAAACATCTATCCAGTGCCTACTATGCACCAACCATAGTGTCAAGTTCTGGAGACACAGAGACTTATACAGCATGCACCACTCACGAAGCCTTTTTTGAATGCATGGCACTAAGCTTGGAACTGTTCAGATTAGCCAAATTGCCATGTTCCTCAACTCTGGGACAATGTAATATATATGATCAATATTTTGTAAACAAAGATAAAGTATAATATGAAGAAAGAAAACAGAATCAAGGAGAAAGCCCATTAGTGTATTAATATCCAGGGTATCACATTGGCATGTAAATAACTAACAGTAGGCATTATCCTCAATCGATATTTTGCAGAATAAACTGCTCTAGATAGGGCAGCCCCCATGGCGTGTAATGAGCAGAAACTTCACGCTCTCTGTGTTGTCATTGCTGATGTTTGAATCCTGCTGTTTTCACATTCTGGGCTGCTGAGATGACTGCACATTCTTGGCAGTTGAAAGGGAAGCTTGCTCTGGTTTCTCATATAACAAGCAAGAGACAAAACCTATAATCCATCTTAATTTTACCCCATGTGACTTGAAAGGTGGTACTGGTGGAGATGACATCAAGCATCACTGACAACGCCTAGTGTGGAAGAAAACAAAAACAAACAATAAAAAAGTACTAATTCAATGGGTTTAAATTACAAAGAGAATTCTCTATAGTAAAATGGAGCATAGATCCAGACACAATTATATTTCACCATCTTATTATCAATTATGGGAGCTATGAATGGATTATGTCTTCTTAGAAAAAAATAAGTTTCACAGAAAAAATAAGTCAAGATTTTTAAATGGGTAATATGTCATGGTAGACATTAACACAGATGGGTTTTTATAAAAATGAATAAGAGACTGATATATTTCATCCCTTCAGATTTTAAAAGTACAGAAGAGTACTAAAATGCTAGTCCATTTTAAATAACCAAATATTCTCATGAAGTTCCTATAAGTGTATACGTTTATTCTTGGCGTGTATAGGCTATTTCTTTAGTTTTCCATAAAATTTTTCCATGAAAAAAAAATCTGCATTAGCCACCATACTCATACTCTTCAGTCATTAAAAAGAAGATGCTTAACCACACAATAAACAAACCTCGTGCTTACCTCTAAGCAGTAAGTACTTAAAATAAATAGTAAACATTTGCTTACAGCATGTTTCCTCTGTGTGAATTATGATTTCTGGGGCAACATTTCTTTAAATGGCTTTCACTTTTATTGTATTGCAAAAGTGAGATCATGTTCTTTGTATGCACTTCATTATCTCATTTGATTGGGTTTTAATTCCTGCAATATACAGCAAAGGCTGATGTGCCTTTTGCAATTTGAAACAGTGGTTGCATGCTGAGAATAATTAGCTCCACTAAGGCAGAACAAATGATTTCTCTGCAAAACACCAAGTACGTGTTTCAACAAAGATAATCACAGAATATCTAAGTCATCTTGGGTCTTCTGGTATAGTGGTTACTTTGTGTTTAATTAACATTTATGAAATCATAATTTCCTAATAACTATAATGACCCAGAGATTATCACAAATAATACTATTATTGAAATCTGGAAATGAAAGACTCCTTTTCTATTGGTTCATTTGTCAGTTTCCCTTAAAATATTTATTTTGCATGAATATTTTACCAAATGTTATTTGTTTCTAATCATAATTTAGGCAAAAGAATTTAACTGTTTGCTCTGTGGCTACCAGATTAGTAGTGGGCTATCCTTCCAGCTCAAATCATCCTGAAGTTCTAAAGATTTTTGTCAATCCAATAGAACATTTACTAGAAAACAAATTAGTTGATTTTTCTACACTTATTTTTAGTAACATAATGTGAATGGGTAATACATTTCACACATCAAATTGTGTTGAATTTATTTAGTACAAGCAACAACAGAGAAATATAATTTCTTCTAATTAAGAAGCTGCTCTTCTTTAAAACTAGTAAAATCTGCACTAAGAAGTTCATTCAATTGTCTGAATTTTAGTTAAGCATCTTGTTGTGTTAATGATTACTTGAGTACCTTGAATGGAAGCATTAATCAGAGTTCACTATGTAACAAAAAAGGTCATGAGTGCGTACTGTTCTGAAATTAGACTCACTTTCACATCCCTACCAGGCTGCAGGATACTTAAACTGTCATCTTCTCTGCATTACACAGACCTATTTAGCCTCTTACAGTTGCAGATACCAACGGTTTGACAAATTTAGTTCCATGCAAGACTCCTTCAACTGCTTTGACCTTGATGCTGCAAATAAATTAACCCTCTGAAAAAACTGTCTCTGGAATAATCAGGTAAACACAAGGTTTCAATGGCTTAAACCATTGAAGTGTTAGAGTCTGTATTTATGTCAATGGAATCACTGGAAAATGGATGATAGAACTGCTATTAAACTGTTTCTTTCTGTGTCTATATTTTTAATCCTGGGTGTTAGCACGCTTCTGTTATCTGATTATTTGTTTGAGATAGGAGGAATTATTTTAAGACCTAAGAAATTATCCTCTTTTCTACACTTTGAGAACATTAAATCAAGAGGTTTAATACCTTCTGGAAAGTGAGTTTTATCTTTAGAAATGGTAGTGCACGCCTGTAGTTCTAGCTACATGGAAGGCTGAGGTGGAAGGATCACCTGAGTCCAGCAGGTAGAGGCTGCGGTGGCCGTGAGGCCTGGGTGACACAGGGAAACTCTGACTCAAAAAAGAATTTTTTTGAAACGTTAACTATCTTCCATGCACAGCAAGCACTCGGTTCATCTAGGTACCAGAGATGATGTCACTGTCTCCTAGGCTGGATTGTAGAGGGATAATCAGAATTTACTGCAGCCTTGAACTCCTGGGCTCAGGCAATTCTTCTACCTCAGCCTCTCCAAGTGCACACCACCATGCCCAGCTCATTCTTTGATTTCATTTTATTTTGTAGCGAGGAGGTCACACTATGCCTCTCAGTCTAGTCTTAAACTCCTGGGCTCAAGCAATCCTCTTGCCTTGGGCTCCCAAAATGCTGGGATTACAGACATGAGCTATCACACCTGGGCTAATAGGGAGAATTTAACAAAAACAAGTTTGAATTCAGAGTATAAAATGTAGACTGAAATAGTGTGTCAAAGAACATTGCTCAACTTTTAATAGAAACTGTTTATCTAATTATATGTATTATTTACACCCCAAGCATCTACAGAGGTGTCCAAGTTATTTTGTTCAGTAAATGACTTCAATTAGGTTCAAAGTATTATACTTTGAGATATATAATATATATATATATATATATATTTTGAATTGGAGTCTCACTTGGTCGCCCAGACTGGAATGCAGTGGCCGATCCCGGCCACCACAGCCTCGCCTGCTGGGCTCCAGTGATCCTTCCGCCTCAGCCTTCTAAGTAGCCAGAATTACAGGCATGCGCTACCACGCCTGGCTGATTTTTTGATTTATTGTAGAGATGAGGTCTCGCTGCCCAGGCAGGTCTCAAACCCGCGGGCTCAGACAATCCACTCACCTCAGCCTTCCAAAGGCGCGGGATTACAGGCTGAGCCACCGAGCCCGGCATATAAAATATTAATGGATATTTCCTAGTGGTTTAAAAACATAGAACTAGAAAACTCATGTTCTCCTAGTAGTAGCTTTCAAGTGAATTCCTTTTCCCTTTTGTTTGACAAGTATTTAATTTTAATATTGTGGAGTTTTCCTCCCCCCACCCCCTTTTTTTTGAGTCAGATTCTCACTCCGTCACTCAGGCTGGAGTGCAAGAGTGCAGTGACATGCTCACGGCCACTGCAGCCTCCATCTGCAGTATTCAGGCAATCCTTCTGCCTCAGCCTTCCAAGCAGCTGAAACTATACCACCACACCCGCCCACCACCACACCCGCCCAGATAAGTTTTTGATTTATTGTAGAGATGAAGTCTTGCCAAGTTGCCCAGACTGGTCTCAAACCCCTGAGCTCAGGCAATCCTCTTGCCTTGGCCTCCCAAAGTGCTGGGATTAAAGGTGTGAACCATCGCACCCAGCTATTATACAATTCCATTACTGCCTGTGTTGGTTAGATCAGGTTCAAGTGTATATTTATTTTCTTTAGCAAATTTGAATTCAAAGGAGGCCTAAAAAAAGGAAGTTTTCGTTGAAATGATGTCCTATTAACAATAAACATTTATTTTTGTTACAAATCAAATGTAGTTATTTTAGCAACCCTTTTATTTCAAAAGTTCAAAGTGAATAAAACTTTTTAAGAAAATATTATTGATAAACTATGGTAATTTACTAAGAATATCATGATGTTGAAATAATTTCATTGCTAATTTAGAATTGCTGCCACTAGTGGCAGATTATTGAGGCTCCATATAAAAGAATGATGGCTACTGTGTAGCAATAGTTAAGTGACAATAAAAGAGGGATTGCCTTTTTTCATATGGGGTGACTGAAGATTAATCTCATTGTGCACAAGTGAAAAGATAGACTATAGTAGGATATAATTATGATTTTAGCTTTTATAAAATAAATACCACCAAGCCCATTTATTTTATATATATTAAAGGATAGGAGGGTTCCTGTCTTTCTATAATTTAAAATTAACTTTAATTAAACTGATAAATAGCTCTATGAATCATACTGCCCCAACACATTCCACTTGACTCATAGAAATACATTTGGTAGCAAATAAAATACAGACAAATCATCTAACTAATCAAAAAAACCAGTTTGATGTAAGGTTGGGTGGCAGTGGGGAAGAATAATTATGTTGTTGCTTGTCACAGTCATCCTGTCTTTTATGTCTCCAAGTCTGATATCAGCAGGGTCTCTGAAGGGATGGTGCCTGTATTTCTGATGGCCTGCCATATCCCCAAATTTAATCATTTCTAACAAGAAAGATTTGTTCAATTTTATAAGAACTGTGCTATTCAATTTTTAAAAGTTTGCTCCCTGTGCAAAATCTTAAAGCAATGCATATTAATTTGTATTTTCCCTAAATGTATTTAAATTTTAATGGAATTAACATATAGAGTTATTAAAATAAGATTTCGAGTTGTAAGCTTTTTTTCTTGTTTAATTAAAGCCAGTGCAATACTAAGATGTAACAATCATAATTGAGCTACGAGCACAAAATAATATCACAAACTAATTTTACTGATGAATATTGATGCAAAGCTTTCACATAAAGTATTGGCAAATTGAGTACTTGGTAGTGAAAAAGACTACCATAATAACTATACAGAATCATCAGAATGCAAGGATGGTTGAATATTAGGATTTATACTGTATATTTCTACATATTCACAGGAAGAAAGAGACGCTTTGTAATTAAAAGATACTAAAAAGAAACTTCAAATCATTTCTTATAAAAAATTAAAATAATAACAGATTAACATTTTTATTTAAATGATAAAGGACTTGTGGCTTATATATAAGACATACAAAAAGAAAATTTGAATTTTTCTAAGGGAGCTTCCAAAATAAAGAAAAAGACTTATCTATTTAAATATCAATAGGTAATTTCTCTAAATTATTTTTTTAGTGTATAAATCCACTTTATATATAATACATTTATTTTCCTTACATTAATCCATATGATTACATGGTAGTAAGAAAAAAAAAAATGCAGCAGGATATTCATAAACCAAACAAAGGATCCTAGCATTTCTATGAAAATATACACTTGCAACCGGGTTTGGTGGCTCAGCCTATAATCCCGCGCCTTTGGGAGGCTGAGGTGAGTGGATTGCCTGAGCCTGCGGGTTCGAGACCCGCCTGGGCAGCGAGATCTCATCTCTACAATAAAATCACAAAATCAGCCGGGCATGGTAGCGCATGCCTGTAATTCCGGCTACTCGGAAGGCTGAGGCGGAAGGATCGCCGGAACCCAGCAGGTCGAGGCTGCGGTGGCCGGGAGCGGCCACTGCACTCCAGTCTGGGTGACAGAGTGAGACTCCAACTCAAAAAAAAGAAAAAGAAAAAGAAAATATACACTTGCAAAAACAGCCAATAGAGAGGGAGTATGACCCTGCTGGATAAACTTATCATTTTAGTAATGACATGATAATAGCATAACTGAAAAGCTATGCGAAATTGTTGACTTGTAGACAAATCATTGAATAGAAGTCTTGAAACAAACCACAGTTTATAGTTTAGTTAAGAATATGACAACATGGATATTTCAAATTAGCGAATGAAGAAGACAGAATGTTTGGGCAAACTACCAGTCATTTCAAGAGCAGAAAAATGAATCTCTCCTCACATTTTAATATATAAAGTACAGACATATCAAAAAGGCAATCATGAATAAAAATGAAATTATACAATACTAAAATAAAATATGGGAGAGTGTATTTACAAACTGGAGTGAAGAAGCCTTTCTAAGAAAGAAAAAAACTCAGAAGCTATAAAGAAGCCATATGACTTCTTCATAATTAGTCATCACAAATAGCAAATAAAATAAAACAAGCCACTGAAAATAAGGACCACATGGCAAAGAAACATTGGAAAATATACTATATTTTCCTAATTATTAATGTATAAAATCTATAATAAATTAAGAGGAAAATATTTTACAGTACTATAAGAAGGTAAAGTTAATAGGCAATTCACTGAAAATGATATACAGTTGGCCAAGAAACATGAAAAAAATGTTCAACCTTAATCATAATTTTAAAATATAAAATAGTAATGAGAAGCCAGTTTTTACTTATCATATTAGTCAAACGTGATAAGTTTGATAACATGTAATAGAGCACCTACATGTTTGTTTGTCCAGCAATTTTTCTGGGGAAGAAGTACCATCCTCAGATTCTACAGTAATCTTGCCTATTCCATCTCTTCTAAAGTTGATTAAGCACCCATATTTTCCCCCTTTCAGGAGAAGCCACATGCTACCACAAGTGATACTGTGGAGAAGCCAGTATCTCACCCTCTGTTTGTAGGATCTTGGTGAGGCACAAGCTTTCTGTCGACTGGCAATCATTATCAGAATTAAAAGGGCTATATAGTCTTTAATCTACAAATCTTTCAGAGATTTATCCCCAATATTTAATGTGTAGGAAATACAAGACATTTCTTTTTAATTTTTTGCCCTCCAATGACATTTGAATTTTGTCCCCAAATAGGCAAGTACCATTTGAAGGATAAAAAAAAGTGACTTAAAGATGAAAAACATGTATAATTAAGTCCTGACTAGCATAGTTAAAAATTCATATTGGAACAGTTAGTAGAATTATTAATGCACAAATAAAATTTGTGGTCTAGAGGATAAATGATAGAAACATACAGAGAATGCCACAAGAAAGGTCTTAACTGAATTATAATGACCAAAGTGATGACAAGGATGGGGCTAGATGGTATGAAGCCGGGATAGGTATAATCAGCACTCCTGAGGACAAAACATAGCTAACTGAAGCAGAAGGAATAATTGCATTTAGAAAAGATGGAAAAAACTCTCTCAAAATTGAATAATGAATCCTCAATCTGAAATTCTGATAATTTGCCCCGAATAATTTGTGAAATGAGGTCCACTCATACAAATAATAATTATTCTGTGAAATTAGGGGAAAAAAGTCCTCTGCCTTTGACCACAGAGTCAAAGAAAAATTTAGTTGTATATATGTATGAATCATATATTTTAAAAAGGTGATTCATTAGACAGGTATTAAACTTCTTATCCTACAGATAGAAAATGTCTTGAGTTTTCAGAAATATATTCCTGATTTAGAAAACCAGAATTGTATTCCTCCTAATATTCTTCCACTCTATAGAAAACTGGAAATTACTTTCAGGAGAAGTTAAGACAGAGAGGCAAGGGACCACCAGACAAAGAGACAAAGTTGAGTGTGGAGGTGAGGAACTCTATTGAAATAAAAAGCCTAAATAGGCAATTGCAGATTAAAGTGGAAAACTTTCAACTCTTTCCCTTCATGAGGCCCTCGGGGTGCTGGAAGCAGGATATGCAGTTTTCAAGAAGACTCCCCAATACCTGTCTAAGGAATTTCATCAGCCCCATAGACAAGAACAACAGATACTTACATTTTCAGTGAACAACACTTGCCTATGCCTGTTGAGAATTCAGTCTGATTTTCAGTACATTGTTCTCAGATGTCAATGGATAATTCAAGGAAAAGTCTCTAAAATTAAAGATAGACACTAAGATACACACACACACACACACACACATACAGAGGGTGTCAAAAAATATATATACATTCTAAGAAAGGAAAAAACTGTATTAAAATTGTAATACTCAATATATACCAATAACAAAAGATGAGTACAAGTCACACTTGGTATATGGTTGCACTGGCCAATTCTACTGCACTGATGGTCACATGGTGACTCTAGCATTCATTTGATTAATGTCATATTTTGAGTGAATGTGCATGCTTTTTTTTTGTATGATAAAAGTAAAATGAAGGAATAAGATAAAATAATGGTAGAAAAAATAAAATGAATAATACACTCAGAAAAAAGAAAATGAAATCAGGAAGCAGCCGGGCTCGGTGGCTCAGCCTGTAATCCCATGCCTTGAGAGGCTGAGGTGAGTGGATTGCCTGAGCCTGCGGGTTTGAGACCCGCCTGGGCAACTTGGTGAGACCTCATCTCAAATAAATACAAAATTAGCTGGGCGTGGTAGTGCACGCCTGTAATTCCAGCTACTTGGAAGGCTGAGGCGGAAGGATCATCAGAGCACAGCGGTTGAGGCTGCGGTGGCCGGGAGCAGCCACTGCACTCCAGTCTGGGCGACAGAGTGAGACTCCAACTCAGAAAAACAAACAAAAAAAGAAATCAGGAAGCAGAAACAATATGCTATAAAACAAAGAATCAGAGCACAAAAATAACACTTCAAACTTAAGAATATGGTATTGAAATAAAAAATTAAGCAGAAGTTTTACTAGATACTATTGAAAAAATCTCCCCAAACTTAGAAGTAAAAATAAAGATGAAAAACTTAGTTTCTAATTGGCACTTTACTAAGCAGTTCTTTAAGTACAAGATATTGTAAATAGATTTACTAAATACAAAAGTCCTCAAAACCTCTCAAAATGATATTTAAAGAAAACAAGATTTCTGAAAATATAGAGAATAAAAACTATGAGGTAAAAAAATAGGTAGGCATAAAATTGTGCAGGACATTTTTTCTTCTTAAGGGAAAATAATAAATGTTTAGAAAATTGAACTCTTAACTGATGAAAATTTTTCATAAAATTTCTTCTCGGTAAACTTCTAAAAAATTAGTTTTTCATTTGATAAGATTTTGAGACTCTTTGTCTAGGTCCTTTTTTGTTTAATCATAGCATCCAATACTGTCTTCTAATATTTCTTCTTTAAGGAATGAGTGTTCTTAGGCTCTAAAACTGTAGAAGTTAAAATCTACACTTTATCATGGATGCTCTGCTCCCAGTTACAACCCATGTAAATGCACTCAAGCAAAATATACAGTCTTAGTGTCTGTTCATACTTTCTAATGCTTTGATATCATTAAATCATGGGTTGCAAACATACCCAAAATGGGGGGAACTGAAGCTCTTACTAGCTGACAAATATAAATCAACCCCTGGCCGTTATTTCCACTCCAAAAGACTCTAAGGCAAAGGAGTGTTTGGTAGATAAACATAGCAGTTTTGTTTCAGAATTCCTCACAGTTATTAACAAGGAAAAGCCCACACAATATAGAGTTAGAGAATGTTGACACTGAAACATCCAATTTCAGAAGCAGAATCTGAAACATACTTCCATCATGTCTTGCTTAAGGCAAAAACTGAATAAATAGGAAGTCTGGGGTTGGTACTTTGATCCTTTACTTTTGCAAGATTGTCTTGTCTAGTATGCAAGCAAATAACTAGTAGATTTTTAGACCTGCAAATTATACCAAAAAAAAAAAAAAATGTGATGTGTGCCCTGTGGTCTTTTGACATTTTATTTTGCCATACTTTATTTTTGGACAGTATCTTAAAATGCACAATATTTTCACAACTCTAACAATATTCCTGGTGTTCATATCACAAAGCAATTTTCATTCTCAAAGAGGAAAAGTTTACGTTTCTTTACATTATTACTATGTAAGGAAGCAAAGACAAGTTTTTCTTTTGCAACCAATATTTCTTGCTTTTAGATCAAACCATATTTTTGGTGAAGTATAACTATTATATAATTCTAAGCATTTATAATTTCTGCCTTTCCATTCTGGTATTATCAGCTATTATTCCTTTCAAAGGAACAATAAAAACAAAATCCATATTTTATTACTCTCCAAACACTTTTTTGGCTTTTGGTAAATGTAAGAAAAGCAATTTGCGAGCTGATGCAATTCAGTTCATGATGGTTACAAAAAGCAGGCTAATTTTCTGCAGTAGGATTTTGCCTAAGGGTTACCTTAAAGTGGTTTCATGGGCTGTTGGGATATTTCCTGGTTAAAGCTCAGAATGAGTTTATCCCCATGGTTTATACATCTCCCAGTGTGCTTCTGACCATTCTGAGAGAATGGGTGGCAGCACCATTATCTTTATAATAGTAACAATGAAGGTGAAAAAGACATATATCTGTATTGTTCTTTGGCAATTCTGTTCAGAGACTGGTATTTCAGCGTCTTTATGATTGCATTGAGGATGATTTTTTTCAAAGTAATAAACAAAGGGAAAACTTTTCTCCACAGACTTAGTCATCTCTCTAAATGCTGTCAATCTTAAATAAGCACTTGAATGAATCTCCAAGGAAAGGATTTATTTGAGAATAGTGTACAAGAGTCAGAACTGCAATTCAAAAATGCCAGAAAAATCTAACTGTGACCCCAAGATTACATCTGACCTAGTTTTTCTATTGAATTGTAAAAACAGTTCTTGGAACAGCAATCTGGCTGCCCTTACCTATGGCTTCCCAACTCCTTCTTTTTTTCTTTTTCTTTTTCTTTTTTTTTTTTTTTTGAGTTGAATTCTCACTCTGTCACCCAGGCTGGAGTGCAGTGGCACGCTCACAGCCATCACAGCCTCGACCTGCTGGGCTCTGGCGATCCTTCCGCCTCAGCCTTCCAAGTAGCCAGAACTACAGGCGCACGCTACCACGCCCGGCTATTTATTTATTTATTTATTTATTTATTTATTGTAGAGACAAGGTCTCACCAAGTTGCCCAGGCTGATCTTGAACCCGTGGGCTCAGGCAATCCACTCGATTACTTCTTAGTCAAGTGTGACTTGAATGTCTCCAGCGATGTAATCAACTTTCACAACACCCATGAAGACTCTTCCATTACTGGCCTCATACATTTTCTGCAACCTTGGTTATTCACATCCACTGGAGGATGCCTGGAATTACCCAGAACCTTACCTTTTAGATGCTAGTATTCAATACTAAGGTCAATTAAGAATTACATTTCTCACCCGGTCAATGCCAAAGCACATTAGAGAAATTAGAGACTATTACATTGAAGGTGGATAAAGCCCAAAAGTCTGACTCACAGCTGGCCTAGAATGCCTATTGTGAGATGGCTCTGTCAAATAAAATTCATAATTAATTAATTAATTGATTGATTAATTAATTATGTCATCCATTTTCTAAACTTTTCCCCAAGATTCTGTGCACGTTTCCTGGTAAACAAAGTTGCATGATACCTGATCTCAAGGATTTCATCATCCCTATCTCTGCTCTCAACCTTTTGGCATATACTGAATAGGAAAAGCCTAGCTGTCTTGTTTATTCTACTTTATTTCAAATTTTTTTTCAAACTAAAAAAGAAAAAATTTGAATGCCATCACAAATATCTGTGCACCTACAAAAGAAACTGAACATCTTTAAAATTTTGTCATAGTTCTGTCAAATAATTTTGCATATTAAATTTAAAAAAAAAGAAAATCCTATAACTCAATTTGTTTTGGAGGACCAGTTCCACTGCATTCTCACCTACTAAACACCATTTAGAAGGCATCAGAGTCTCAACATATCTCCAGACACTTACCATCCCCTGACTCAGAACTGACAGCACCTGCATCTTTTTGCTTGGGGCTAAATTTTTGACCACTAGAGCCCACCAACTCTATGTGCAGCAGCACAATAGTCTCAGAAAATCACTCTGCCTCACCCCCAGCAACTCATAACTAGAGACTGACGGAAGTTTGTGTCCAAGGCTCCTTAAGTGAGAACTTGGAAGCATGTGTGCCACACAATCTTTCAGACTTCACCAGTGAGCTTTTACTTACTCCATCTGTTCTCAGGAGGCTTTATGGGCTTTCTTCCCTTTCCTGTTTCTTTCCTCTAATTCCCTGTTGGTGTTCCTTGGAACCACCTCTCAAATAAACTACCTACGCTTAAACTCTTGTCTCAGGTTATGCTTCTGCACAACCCAAACTACTGTACATTCAAAACCATATTTTATGTTTTCGCATGCACACGTGAGTAACTCTGCAAGATAACTAGTATTTTACATAAATGGTGTCAGACTATATACACAATTTTATAGCTTTCTTTTTAATGCAATGCTATGTTTTGAAATCTAACATAGGTGACAATGTTTTTCCAGTTTAAAATCTGAATAAACACACCACATGTTATTTATGCATATTTTGGTGGCCTTTTAGATTGAGTCCAGAATTTTGCTAAGTAAAACAAGGCTGCCTTGAACACCTTTGTATGTGATTCCTGTGCACTCATGCAAGAGTTATTCCTCATGAGACACCACTATATGGTATTATTTCTTAGCAACAAGTATGTATATCTTCACTGTATCAGATAGTGCCAAATTATTCTCCAAAATATTTAATAAAATGCTACTCCAGCAACAGTTGATTTCATGAAATTTAAAAATTATGTCAATCTCATTTTGTTTTGACAGATTTCATCAAAGAATCACACATTGGCCATCTTGACCATTTGTTCAGGATTTAGAACTGAGCTGGAGAAAGTAGAGAAAATTGAGAGCTCCATGTGCCCAAGAACTAAAACCCAGTTAAAAGTCAATACTTGCATAAATTAAATAATGTGAGACAACTATTTTGTAAGATATATCTATACTCATACATGTGGAAATAAATAAGTATGTAGGTATATCTAAAATGACATATGCTTATAGTATATATAAGTAGTAAATGGTATATAATTAGGCAATTATATAAAAGTGAATATACATGTATTTACATATATATCTATATATTAATCTGTATATATAAACTCTAAATATTTGTTATGAATGATATACAATAAGTATACCCTGGCCAAGATTATGATTGCCCTTAGCGAGAATATGGAACTATAAAACATGATATCAAGGTTTCATTTTCTTAAAATATTTCCCTTTTAAGGTCCTAATGTCTTCAAGTATTGATTCATTTGTTTATACAAAGACTCTTATTAAGTCCCCTAAATACCTCAGAGAGAATTATAAGTAGAAAAAACTAAAACCAAGAGACTTGAGTATACACAGGTAATATTAGGAGCTACTACAAAACCAAGAATTGCAGAAGGTACAAAAATATCGGCAAATGCACTCAAAAAATGCAATGTGCAGCTCTGTCCAGGTTCAACTGCATCCTAAACAATAACAGTAATTCTGCTACTATATCCTTGCATTTAATGTTTTTATTTTCTGATAATTTTTTTCAAATTATGAAGTTATTGCTTTACTAGAACCTAAAACTTTATTCTAGGAAATCATTTTTATTAACTTACCCTTTTATTAAAATAAGACTACTTAAAATATACTATGCTTCATCCACTCTTTACTAGTGATATTTTAAATAAAAATTCTAGTAAAGTTCTAAGTAAATTAAATTTTGCAAAAGACAAATTGTAATAAAATTTGGGAAATTTAGGGAACAGATTTTCTACAAATGGAATGTTTTATCTCTAAATAATCAAGAATGAACATTATAGGAATAAGTCTATGGCATCTGGATAAATATATAATCCTTCACATACAAATGTAATAGATGTGCATCTTTCATATTTGAAGAAAACAGAGCATTTCCAATTTTTTAAAACACAAAATGCCATAAGACTATTCTTGGCTTATAAGGCTTTGGATTTATTTTTATCCTCAAAAATATATAGATGTGGTTTTTATTAATGGCATCTAGAGTGAGGTGGTTTGATTTAGAATACTTGTTCCTGATAATGATGTGATTATCCAATACAACTAAAATTTTCCATTAAGTAGTATTTTATATAAATGGTGTCAGACTATACACACAATTTTATAGCTTGTTTTTTCATGCAACGCTGTGTTTTGAAATCTAACATAGATGACAATGTTTATCCACTTTAAAATCTGAATAAACACACCACATGTTAAGATAAGTAGTATTTTATATAAATGGTGTCAGACTATATACACAATTTTTTTAAATTTTAAAATATGTGAAAGTAATCAATTATGACAAAATTTCAAAGCTCTTGAAATTCACCTATTATTTTTATTCTACTAAAGAAAGCCAAATATATATATGCAAATATGAAAATTTAAGCAAATTTCATTGTTGAGCCAATTTGTATCTTCGATTAGTAGATTAATTATTTGCAAATTTTAGTTGTATGCATATATCTATGAATAAAGAGACCAAAAATATGAATAATTTGAATAAGAATTTGAACTTAAATATAATATATAAGATACTTTTACTGGATAACAAGTACTCTAGTAAAATGCAATTTATCCTTCTTTATTAAATATGTCAGACATTTCCTTAAAGGTACATTGAAGAGAAAGCACACCTTATTACTACATAAGAATAGTTTTATCCAGAACTCAAAGTTTCCAATATTTATCCTAATCAGAAAACTCAACCAGTAATGTGGACACTAGATAGAAAGATTTTAAATGACACGGGAAAATGAAAAACATGTAAAGCAAATAATAATCAAAAGGAGATAGATTAATTGTATCAATCTCTAAGAAATAAAAATAGAAATAAATAAATTGGATATATGTGTATATATATAGCTGTACAACATATGTGTATATCCACATACACATACTCACAACATACGTGAAAACTCTTGAATATGGGCACTAAAACTCACTGTTGGGATCACCTGCAGGCTTTTCCAGGCTGATTGCTGTTCAAGGAAGACAAACCAGGGAAGCCCATTCGGTCTGATCCAATTTAGATATGCAAATTCTATCTTATGTGCTTGAAAGGAACACTATGGCACAGCATAATTTGCATTTTCAGTTGTAAGATATAGTATTTCTAATCTAATAAAAACATCCTTCCATCATCCATTTTAACGCTCACCATATTTTATCCCACCTATTGTTCCCTTTCACTTTTAAACTATACTTCCATATTTTAGACTATCAGCTAGGTTTATAAGTAAAAGATAAATACATTATGAAGGTCATTCTCTCCACCAAAGGGAAAAATATTAAGTAGTAATTAATGGGTAACATATATTTTCTAGGGAACAGACAAAAAAGAGTCCTTGGAAGAAAAGAAAGAATTTCTTAGTCTATGTCAAACATGTTTCTATTGATGAGTCTGATGTGAAGTTAAACTTTGAAATGAGAACTAAATTTTTCAATTAATGATACATCTTTACAGAAAGATACTATACTCAACTAATCTTTTATCAGTCTAGCTGGGTTTTGAATGAGTTTTGAAAGATCATTTGAGAAAGAAACTCGGGTTAAGATCTATCTGCCAGTCGTATTTTCAGGAAAACCTGTTTTTCATAATCAAGACAAGTTTGTAAATGTCTGCATTATATTAATGATTACTAGTAGTATTTATAGATACCAAATTTTTAAGTAGGAAAAAGAAGTTGTATATCTGCTCCCTCATCAATGTTTCTATCTCCATTTCTACTAATATTTCTGTCAATATCATGTCTACATGGAAACAATTTAAATAAGGACAATTTTCATTCAGTAGACAAGAGACTACAGGTCTAAATATCTATTCTTAAAGTGGTTAACTTCTGCTGAATCTCAATCATACTCGCGTCCCTCTATGTTATCCAAGATGAATGTAGAAAGAAGAGCAGTTTGGAGACAAAGTGTGTACATTTCGTTTTGGTCACGTATATGTAAGATATGAAAGAATAACAGGTGGGCAACTGGACGTACAGCTCTGGTACTCAGTATAGATACTAAAGCTTTTGCATTATAAAAAATTGCATTTCCAAAAAATTTATGCTCATTTTTTCCCCTATGCAGCAAAACATTAACTTCGGATGGGAATTGCCAATTCTGTATTCCTTGAGTTTGCCCTATCTTCTCTGAGTCAACTTCCAATAACTTGACTTTGGGCCACTAACATCAGAGATGGTCTTTTTGCCTCTTTTTGTTTGCAGATACTCCTCTGCATACACCATTTGTGCTTCTACCAAAACCATATTTTTAACACAGAGATCCAATCTCAGCAATAATACATCTCATAATTCCCTTGTCTTCAGGAAAATATCTCATCATTTTCATAGCATGTCCAAAGCCTCAGTCACTCATGTTATCTTCAGTCACTTCTAGCACCATTTCCCAACTCTTCCTCTCACACGCAACCTTGCACTCAAGATGTTGTGGTCCCTTAAGTACAGTCTTCAATCCTAGACCTCCTTGTTTTTGCTAATGATACCTTCTCTTTCTGGAAACACCCTTACTTTTGTTATCTGCCTTACATCTCCTCATACTGTAAAATTCATATTAATTTTTCTCCTTAAGGGCTCCTTTCCTAATCTTTAGACTGAGTTATATGACCCATAATGCCCTATAAATGGATCATCTCTGTCTAGCTTCTGAACAGTTTCATTTTAGTTATCTGTCTCCACATCTAGACTGTGACTTCTGAGAGCAAGAGTTCTTTTTTTCATTCTGTATCACAGTTCCCAGGAGACACATAAAAAGCACTCTGGGTTTTTGTTGAACTGAGTTGAATTTAGATTTTTCACATTGAGTATTCAACTGATAAGTCAGCAATCAGGAAGTAAACATTGTGGATATAGAAAAAGAATCTAGTTTGTCATTGCATTTATGATTTATTTCTGATTGTTTTCTGTTTTGTTTTCCTCATACTGTTCTGTTATAGTCTTTAACTCTCTCTTTTTACTCCTCTGGAATCCATAAACTAACAATGCCCCTTACGTCAATATCCTCAAAAATACATTTGCTAAAGTATCAGCAAAGGAAGGCATTGCAATTAGCCATTAAGTGTTTGTTATCTGGTGTCACTACATGCTTAGTATTTTGGCTTCAACACTCACTAGTGGGAATGTTGGCCAGTTACTTAAATGGTTGAAGCCTCGGTTTTCTTATTTCTAGCATGAGATGAGTACTACATCAGAGAACAATATAATTTACTCTATGTCTGCCGATTAAATGAGACCATGCATTTTATGGTATCTATAGGAGCAGAGATTTTAAAAAATCATGCTATATATATACATTTAATAAGCTTTAATTAATTTAAACTATAGTCACAGACATGGATGCATCTTAAATACATAATATTAAAGTCACAGAAGGATTTAAACATAATCATTCAATTTATGTAAAATTTTAAAACAGAAATATTGCTACATTAAAAATATGCATGACTGCACACATACTGAAATTATTTGAAACTGGACAGGCATGATACAAGTTAACTTTAAGCTATTTGTTATCTTTGTGAAAGCAGAGGGCTAGGAAAGGAACTTTTTAAATTGTACTGTAAGATTTTTTCTTTTTAAAAGTTTTGAGAAAATATGGTAAATTTTAACATTATTATACTAAACATATAGGTACATAATGACTACTAAATTGTCTGTGTCTGTATGTGTGTTTAAATACACTTGAAAAAGTTTATACTTTTGACTAAAAAATAATTAGCAAAAATGGATATAGTTTATCTCCATGTTACCTAAGAACACTGATTTCTAGATTCAGATAATCTAAACAAGTAGAATCAAAAGTGCAACTCAAATAAAACATTACATTTAAAGTATCTTTACGTGAACTAGTAAAATTAATATTATTTTGGAATTTAATTGACATCACAAAGATATTTTATTCATCTTGATATTTAATGATGTGTTAGGCTTCAAATAAAGTGACCATTTAGCACTAATTTGAAAATCATTAGCAAAATAATTTTTCAATGACTCTACACATGCTAATTATGAAAGCTGAAATTTTTGATTTATTATAGAAATCTGAATAATATTGTTTAGTGAATTAAAAGAAAAAGGACTTAAAATACAATTTTTTAAACAAAATGACTTGAAATATAGATCATGGCAAACCACAATTAAAATACAAATTTATTTAAATTTTTTCAAAATATAATATTGTACTTAGAAAAATGTCGTTAACATTCTTACCAGTCATCCACATTAAATAAAGAAAATGTAACACCAGTAACACATGAAATTTGTGCTTCAGGATCAACTTTATGCAAGAGTATGATGCAGAAGAAAACGATGTTATTTCTCAAGTCATCATTTAAAGAATAGTGTCTTAAGAAATTTGAAATCATACTATACAAATTTTGGTCATCCCTTTTCCCTATTGCAATAGCCCATCAACTTCTCATTATTTTATTTTAATATTTTCCTACAACATACTTTTTTTTAATCACTGCACAATATAACTGCACTATCATCAATTACACCACTATCTTTTTTTTTTTTTTGAGTTGGAGTCTCACTCTGTCGCCCAGACTGGAGTGCAGTGGCCACTCCCGGCCACTGCAGCCTCGAACTGCTGGGCTCTGGCGATCCCCTTCCGCCTCAGCCTTCCGAGTAGCCAGAATTACAAGCATACGCTACCATGCCCGGCTGATTTTTTGATTTATGGTAGAGATGAGGTCTCACTACCCAGGCGGGTCTCAAACCCGCGGTCTCAGGCAATCCACTCACCTCAGCCTCCCAAAGGCGCGGGATTACAGGCTGAGCCAACGAGCCCGGCTACAACACTATCTTATATTTAATCATGTATTTTGTTCCCATTCACCTCTAACATTTAAATTAATCTATAACTAACATTTCTATATACATTCATGTAATTTTAAGGTTAATTCCTACAAGTGAACCACTGATTTAAAGTCTGAAAATGTTTAGACTTTATTTTTTAGAACAGTTCTTAAATTTGCAGAGAGACTAGATAGAAAATACAGATCATCCCCATGTAATCCACACCCGGCTTCCCTTATTATTAACATTTTACATTAGCATGGTATATATGTTATAATTAGCAAACCAGTATTAATACATTATGATTAACTAATGTTCATAATTTATTCAGATTTCCTTAGTTATTCCCTAATGTGCTTTTTCTGTTTCCATGTCATTTTTGTGTGTGTCCATCTGGTATACCACATCTATATACTCTAGTCTCTTGGTGTGGCCAAATGTTTCTCAGACTTTCCTTGTTTTTGATGGTCTTGATTGTTGTGAGGAGTACTGGGCAGGTAGTTTGTAGGCTGTCCCACTATTAGAATTTGTCTGATTTTTTTTTTTCATGATTACAGTAGGGTAATGAGTTATAGAAAGTAGACCACAGGGGTAAAGTGCCATTTTCATCACATCATATCAAGAGCATCTATTATCAACATGGTTTATGACTATGATGTTGACCTTGATCATCTAACTTGGGTAGTGTTTGTCAGGTTCCAGAGTAGTTTCTCTTTATCCCCACCCTTCTCCCCCTTTGCATACTGTACTCTTTGGAGGGAAGTCACCATGCACAGACCACATCTAAGGAATGGAGAGTTATGCTTCCCTTCCTTGGGGTTAGACTACATAAATTATTTGTAATTCTTCTGCATGGGATACTTGTCCCTCCCCCAGTTATTTATTTATTTTGGTATGAATACGAATAACTTCATGATATTTATTTTATACTTTGGATTGTAATCCAATGCTATTTTATTTATTTTGCTGCTCAAATTGTTCTGGCTTTGGCCATTGAGACCTCTTTCAGTTGTCTTCTATGCTTGTTGGTAAAGTCCAAAGATTTTATTCAATATTTTGTTATAAAAACTTTAAACACAAAGTTGAAAAAATTACAATGAACTCCTATATAGTCACCTCCTAGAACCAATTCAACAATTTTTAACATTTTACCATATCTGCTCATTTCTCTCAATATATACTATGTGTTCCTTTGTTCTTGTTGAACTATTTTATAGTAATTTGCAGAAACTTCATCCCTGAATACTTAAGCATGCAACTCCTAAAAATAAAGATGTTCTCCTATGCATAACATTTCACATTTAGTAAATTAATAATAATCTCTGGTATCAGCTAATTACCAGTCCATACTCAAATATCATCTGTTGTACCAAAAAGAGGACACTTCAGTGTTTTTTGTTTGTTTGTTTGTTTTTTTGAGCCTAGATCCAACCAAAACTCATGCCTCTCTAGCTTCTAAAACATCCCCCTAACCACCCCTATCCTTTTAGGGTGGTCCCCTTCAAACCTGACACATCTTTTTATAGGTAAAGTTTTTTGTTTTGTTTTATTTTGTCCCTCCTATTTACCCATTGAAAAAGGATTCTAGCTGCCAATTGTCTAGTCCAAGGAAGAAAGCTAACTGTCTTTTACTGCCTTTATTTGATATATTTGTTTTCAAATGCCTCACTGTGACTTCCCATTAATCCTCAGAAAGGCTCACAGGAACTGCAAGTCAATAATATTTTCATCTGCATTCTATCTAAACAATACTCCCTACAATTCCTAAGAGTTGGACATAATCTTCATATTAACCAGTGCTGCTTAAGGTGTTGCCTTTTTCCCCCTTGAGAACGCATGCAGCATTGTTGAATGCCTGTGCTTATGTTCCTGATTATACTTTGTCAGGATTATTTTAGTTTCATTCCTTAACAGTTTTCTCAGCATTACGAACTAACACAGGGCTTAATTCATAGGCAATCAATAGATTGCATGAAAAATAAAAAGTTCTCATGAGCTTAAATAGGTAAGTGAATGATTTAACAGGATTCTTAATTCTTTTAGTGTTAGAATGTAATTTGTTCCACTTATCCCCATTAAAAAACCAACCAAACAAACAAAAAAGGACATTATTTACCAGAGGTATTGCCAAATGCAGGTTAGGTAAAATGGCTAACAAACATTCTAAGTACTCATTCTGAATAGTATTTAAACCTATTGAGAGAGGAGTAAGGAAGAAGTCAGTGAAGCAGACAGTTGGGGTGGGTCTCAGGTGAGACTCCATTTTACCTGGAGAAACAGCTGCCCCGTGGCAGGCTCTGGACTAAAGCCATACCCATTCCCTTTTCGTTCACTTTTTTTCTTGGTGCACCTTTTCCTAATTGGCCTTTTTTCAATCCTTTCCTCATCGGCCCTTTACACTATCAAGCCACTTTTTAGTCCTTTCTATTGACCAATCAGGTTAATGTATTCTCAGTCCCTATTACCAACCAAGCAGCATGTTTTGAATGCTATATAAACCCCCATAAACCTCTGGCCTCAGCTGCCTTCTGGATCCAGCAGCCCCCCACCCCGGGGGCAGCCCACCCCGGGGGCAGCCCACCCCACACCCCGGCCTCCTCTCGCTGTGAAAGCTACACAACTTGCTTTCCTGAATAAACTCTGACTTGCTCGCCCTTGGGTACTGGCTGTAACCTTTCCTGATCGGGAAGGGAATTCCCCAAGCAAGAGCTGAGAGCTGAAATACTCCTCCGAGGCTGCCAGCATTCCCTAGTTCTCGGAGGGTCTCCACGTCCTCCTCTTGGGGTTCTCCAAGCTAGAGCCAGTAAATAGGGGAGCTAAGAACTGTTGCACTCCTGGGACTCCCGGCTGTCAAGCTGGCAGGACCTCGTAAGACTGCAACACTGTTTAAGTATACATGGGTACGTTAGGTTACCATTAAAACTTTGGAATTAAAGCAATGAGCAGAGAAAAAACAAAAACAAAAATGGTGTCCACCTTACCAATATCTACACTAACATATATTCCCTGCCAAACAATTGAACACATGACCTGAATGAAGACTCTCATAAAAATCAGACAAATGCAACAGACCACGTGCAATTGTATTCTCTAAGAGAACCTAGGATTCATGGTAGACACAGCAATACTATGTTATTAGAATAAAGATTGCTTCTCAAGAGCATGGAAACCGACTTAGACAATCCAAAGACTGTTTCAATCACATGCGTTTAGCTATGCCACAGCTGTATTCTCATATTGACGATATTCTCAATTTGAAAACATTCTCATATTTGACAATACCCCACTCTTCCTCAAGTTTTTGTTTGTTCAGATTTCAAGGATTTCCTCATTTTTTGTTTGTTTTTTTTTTACAGACCCATCTTTGAAATAAACTCTGGTTTAAAACACACCTTGAGTGGCTATTTGTTTTTTGAAATCCATGCTTATCCTAAACAGAAGTGCACGGATTTACCAAAGAAGCAAGTATGTAAGTTTACAGGTGACAAAATTAAGCAGGGCTTATGGGTATTCAGGAATATTTGAGAGGCATCTAATAGCCCCCATATAGTTTCTTACCCCTCCCCAAATTGTCTTGGGGGCTTCATTTTGTAGGCAACACCAATGATCCCAGGGGCTTACTACACCACACGCTGGCGCCTTTGGAAGTGCCATAAAAGCCTAGCTACTCCCGTGATTATCTCATCGCTCACAGCCCTAACAGAGAGTCCCTGGGTCGTAATTACACAGTCTCTTTTTTCTTTCCATGTGAAGAACCTTTGTAAAATAGCTATTATACCTCTATTCCTCTGCAGTATACTTTAAATAAATGGCTAGAGTGTTAGAACAGATTATTAGCTCAAATTAACCTGACATTTTCTTATCGATTTAGCACATTTATTGCTGCATGTGCTAAAAGTGGTGGTAATTGGTTCTTACATTTTATTCAAGATATGCCCATTATATGGGTCTTCAACTGAGCAGCTAGTGCCTCCATAGAGATAGAAACAGAATCATTAAATATTTAGCCTGTGTGTCACAAGGCTGCTAGAGCAGTTTGTCTGCTTTTAAATTTATTTTCCCTTAATATTTGAACCTACACTGACATTGTCAAGTTGCTAAACATTGAGGTTTTCATCATAAAAGTCACATGGCTTTTTATCTTTTCAAGTATTGCTTCTTTTCCTTTGTGAAGGGAAAGAGTTTATTCCAGCAACTGTTTCCCAACACTGATTTTATCTTAATGAGTTTTTATAAAAATAATCTTCTCCCTACAGTACTAATTTTAATCATCACCACCAGTAAATGTTTTTACATGTGACTTATTGTTATTGCCTTTTGTTTCCTGATCAGGGTTTTCCTACAGGATTCACTTTCACAGTTGGTTTTTGTTTGAGGCTGTATGTTTTTAAAAACAGATACTGACTAAATAAAGCAGCCAACTTGGTAAGATGAAATACAAATCAGGGCAATAGCAACTGCCTAAATAGCTCCCTGTAAGGATTCTCACAAGGCAAGTTAAAAATATTAAATAAAGCAATGTGCATTTGGGAAGAAGGAGCTTGTCTATGAGACCAGTTTTTTTATTAATTAGATATAGTACATGTGATATGTATCTGAAATGAGTATTTTGTACATCAGCCAAGTAAAACATCATCAACGAAACTATGACATTCCTTTCCCTAAGATCTTTATTCATTTTATTCTGTGTTTCTGTTTTTTGAATGGAATTGTCAATTTCCTGCTTTCCTATGGGAAAAGTTTCAACGAACATATACTTTTTATTTAAATTTAAGTATGCAATTGTATGTGGTTAATGGATAACATTAAGTCTGTTTTTATAGTCTTCACCTATTATGACATAAATGAAAACCTTTTTTATGTAATAGCCAACAATCAAAACCACTGTAATGCAAAATGTTTTTGTTTTTCTTATTTAAATTCAGAATTACCAAACTCTTTGGGATAGATCCCCTTGCAAACCTTGATTAAATTATCTAGACACAGCTGTATATAGAAGTGCAAGTCTAGTAAATATTTGCAATCCATTATATTCTGTGCTTTGGTGATTAACAGTCTATAAAGAGATTTTAAGCCTGAATACAGGCTTTACATCTAGGCTGCCACACTGGACTAGGCTGTTATAGGAGGAAGTCAATGGTGCAGCCACGATTTTGAAACTATGACAGTGAATTTTTTAAAACCCTGAGGAATTGCAGGCCCATTTACTCCATCTGTGGTACATGTGGGGTAAACAGGAGCAAGAATGTGTAAGACTTCAGTTACCGAATATAATGATGCTTGCAGGCATCAAGAGCTAACAAAACATTCGTTAGCATGCACTAGAGAGTTTAGTGTCTCCCACAAAGTGAGGAAGACAGGCCTTTTATACTCAGACCAAAACTGTCTGAAGAACTGATCTATGCTTATTTCTAAGTATGAAATATATTTTTATGACATTTAAAAACAGTTAAAATTAATTGTTATTTTTAAAATCTCAATATCTTTTTCTATAACTAGGAGATTTAGTTCTATTACGTTCAAATATGCCTTTACCAAAAAAAAAAAAAAATACATATGTGTAGTAAGAGTAGAATCTATAAGGCTGTATCTTTGTAACATTCAACAATTACAACTAGGAAGTAACAAAAAGAGCAAAGGAAACCATTAAAGGAAACAGTGTCATTTTCACAGATTTCTTTTAAACATTGATTTGCTCAAGCAATACAATAATTACATGACAGTCTTTTGACTGATGATCCACATCTAAGATCCAGATGGCATTCAGGTTTAGCTTGCTTAGCAGGTTCTTCTTGAGCAGGACACTTGAAATGCTAAAAAGACAAATGAATCAGAAGATTTCTGAGTAGCAGAACATTCTGATAGCTTGCATCTTGAAAGCAAAGTGTTAAAGAATTTTCAGAATTGAGGTATATTAGGAATTATAGCTGTTACTAGTTCCACTTAGCCATCTCCTCATTTCAGAGTGGCATACCTGTGAAAAGAAAAGACAGTCAAATAAATTCCTAAATCAGATTCAAGCTCCCATTTCTTGTATTGCCACTCTGTTTACCAACTTATTTTTTTTGGCCTTTCTCACTCTATTGTCTATCGCCTCTTTCTAAGCTGTGCGACTGTATGAACTTGCATCTGCACTTGGCTTTTTCTGTATACACGAAAAGTCTTACTAAGTGGTCTTGGAAGTTAACACAATTAGTTCACTCATTCTATCTATCATCTGTTTATTATCTATTGTCTATCTATCTGTTCACTTCCTGCCTCCTCCAAGAATTTGAGGTATATTGAAGTACTGTATAAACTAAAATAGAATTTACAAAAGATAAGATTAAGAGAATTGAGTAAAAATAAGAATGAGGATAAGAAATTTAGATGAATTAAAGCATTGTTTCCTGCACAAAGTTTGTGATATACAGCCATACATATGGTTTACAAGTATTCTGAGACCAGGTATAAGATCCTGCCATGTCTGCAAGATTTTACAAGAAAAACATTTCCCAAAGAAGCTCATCTTTTTCTGTTAGTGTGAATTGAAGGAGAATGCATTGGCAAGGGAAAACACTATTACCTAATGATAACAGTAAGTATGACAGACAACCTTACAAGGTTTTCTTTCTAATATTCTCTATTATAACATGGCACCATAATGTAAAAGCACGATGTTGTTTAAGCACTGCTGAAGTCTGTAATTTCCAAGTATGTAGCACCCCAATGCTGTCTTAGACTAAAAAAGATACTTTTGGACATTGAAAAAAGATAGATGGAAAGTACATACATTCTTCAAACAATTTTCCATGAATACTATTCGCCACAATGAAATTTTTATCATTAATAATTGGGCAATTATAGATGCTAAAAAGCAAAAACTATAAATGCAAAGGTGCTGAGAAAATGAGATGTCTATATTTATAAAATAATAAAAAGTTGTGCATTTAGCTTAAAATCTTTGTAGACTTTGGAGATAGTTCTACAGTAGACATTATGTGCTGAAAATATGAAAATGACATAAAAGCTTTAGTATTCCAAAATTCAGTATTTAAGGAATATCTGAAATAGATGAGGCTGATATAATTTACATTTTATAGATCATTTGAGTTCCTAATTTTTTTCTTCATTTAAAATGTAATATAAACAAGTGGGCAGCTTTTCCTAAAGGAAGATAAATTAATTCTGAACATTCCAGAAGGGTGAACCTGATGTCAACTTTGGTCAAGAGCTATAATGGATTATCAAGGGGATGGTTTGCGGGTGCCTAAAAGAAATGATCATCAGAAACCAGTATGAATTCACCAATAATACCTTTGACCACTCTCATTTTCTTATTGAAATCTTTCAGACTTACAATCCAAAGAAAGGCAGTATATGTAATGTATTCAAATTTATGCCAAGTGTGTTATACAGTCCCCCAATTTGTTCTTGAGAACAATACAGTAAATTATAAATTAGAAACAGTAAAAATGAATATTAGTGATCATGTTAGGAGAGCTGATAATCTCAAGGAAGAACTCTACTGACAAACTTCTGTCTATTCTCTATAACATTTGGATGAATAAATTGGATAGGTATTTACCACAATTATAAACAAAACAAAAATGAGAGAGATATTAAGTAATGGAGATTTAAAATATGGTTGGTGAATTATACTGAACATTTAAAATAATACTATAAGAAAGGGATTGGCAGGAGCCGGAAACTGCGAGGGGAGAGGTGGTGGGGACAAGTCATCAATAAGTGTACCTGATCTCAAACCAAGCCAACTGGGGACCAAAGGGAAGCCCAAGCTTTGTATGATGACCACTTGTATACCTAATCTTGAATTGTACCCACATCTTATGAATAAATAAATAAATAAAATATGGTTGGTGAATTATCGACTGCAGTCGAGGGAATGAATATCAGATTGCATAAAGCAAAGTTGCATAAAATCAAATTATGTAGTTAAAGTTCAGGAATTTCTCTCTGGTTTCACAAGTAGATAATAAAGAGGTGAAATCCTAAGAAACAGATATATCATTTCTGAAATGTCTTTCCTATCTACAATAGAAATTCTAGGAGTAAGAAGACAAAGGAAGAAACAATAGCAAAAAGACCATCAGAGAAGGGCTTTTTCTGCAAACTTTCTAAAACAATAGAAACAATGACTAAAAATCATCATAATAATAAAATCAAAAGGAGTCTCTATGTCAATACCAGAAAATGGAACTAACAAGGAAGCAAGACACATATGAGATATGACAATTAAGCTCACAAACTCATCCTGGAACAATACCTCATTGCTGAATATCACTATACACCTTTGAAATACTCCCCTGGGGAAGCTATACACCAATGTCAGCACCTAGTTCACCCCTTAAAACAATTTTGGATCTCTTTTTCTGGAATGGCCATCAGAACACATGTTTTATTACTCTTGATGTCCTGAATGTCATCAAAATGTCTTCCTTTCAGTATTTCCTTTATCTTTAGGAAAATAAAAAAAGTCATTGGGGGCCAGATCAGGTGAGTAGGGAGAGTGTTCTAATACAGTTATTTGTTTACTGGTCAAAAACTCCCTCACAGACAGTGCTATGTGAGGTGGTGTATTGTTGTGATGCAAGGGTTCCTTTGGGACCATTTTTGCACACACCTTTCTCATGCCAAGAATTTTAGTGAAGATTTTCCTAACTGTTTCTCTATCAATGTGTATTTGATCTGCTATGTTTCTCAGAGTCAGCCGACGATTTGCAATGTTTTCATCAGTTCTGCTCATTACTAGCTGTCTTGACCTCTCTTCAGCAGTGATGCTTTCTGTCCCCTTACAACAATGTTTAATCCATTTGTACACTGTTGTTTCCTTCATGATGCTATTCCCATAAACTTGGACTAACATGTTCCTGATTTCACTTTCACTCTTGCCAAGTTTAACAAGAAATTTAATGTTTGTTCGTTGCTCTAAGTCAGACTCTGACATCCTTGTGAGGACACGCAAAAACATGGAACAACAATAATGAATGCCACTCAGCAAGACACCACCACACATCGACATGAACACAGCTGTGAGACACTGATATATCACAGTTATGAAACCATAATAGTTGTTTGTACAGTGCTGCCAACATAAGCGCACAGTGGTGAGTTCATGAACTTAATTGTCAGACCTCATACAAACATATAGATGGAAATCCAAGGTAAAATAAGTTATACTGTTATAAGAAAAAAATGTGTAAAATAGTTAAGCTTCTTCAACAAATGTCAAAACTCTTAGAAATAAACATCCTTCCAGACTGAAGAAAAAAATACATGTATATTTTTTCAAAAAGTCTAAAATTTAGCAGGATTGATTATAAAAGCTCATTATCATGATTATGAAGATGGTTTCACAAAAGCAGCAAAACTTTAAAAATTGTCAACTTCAAATATATGCAGGTTAATGCCCTTTAATTATACCACAATAAAACTTTAAAAATAAAAATGATTAGTTAACTGCACAGACCAGCTAAAGGTGAAGAAAAGTAAATATATAAAAGCTCAGTCAAATAAACTATATCAATAGGAAATATCAGTAGTATATGTATTCTACATTTATAAAAGCCACAGACTACAATGCAGATGGTAGTGGTCCTTAACCTTTGCATCCTGGAAAACATGGAAAAATGTATGAAATAAAAACTGTGGTAAATACAAAGAAACTATTTTGGAGATTTGTTTCCTTTTTGAGATTTATGGGACAAAAAGGCAATTAATATGATGAAATTGCTGAGTAACAAAAATGTTATGGACAAAAGCTACAGAATCTTGAACTTAGAGAATACAAATCTAAGTAGGAGGAAAATCAAGCAAAAATATGTTCTTCAAATTGGCTCACTGACTTGTATAGGTAAAGTATTCAGCTGCTTTTCTAGGGTTAACTAAAGATAATCTCCAAAGCAGCAGGGAGAGAGGGGAAGACACTGTGCATTGCATATGGGTGTATGTGCATGTGTGTACCCATGCATGTGTGCACACTAACACTGTCATTTTGAATGATGAAGAAAGAATGACAGTAATCATGCTGGGATAATTGTCCTTTTCTCTTACTATAATCCCAAATTTTTAAAGAGGTAAACACCAAAAGAAGCCATTAGCATATTGGAACAAATCAGAGAGCAATCGTTATGAATATCTTCTTGTAAAAATGACCTAAAATAATACAAAATAAAAGTAATAGGAAAAAATATTAACAAATATGACTACATAAATTTCTAAAAATTTCTACACAAAAACTATCATAAACAAAATTGGAAGGTAGATTTCTGTTTTTTCCAAATATAAGTTGCTTTCCTGAGACTTGGTAGGAAAATATTCTTGATGAATAAAAAGGGGTTATTATGCTTTATTGTCCCGGTCCTGATTTATCCCCCTTCCAGATCATCACAATTACTTTGCTTTCTAAGTCTTTCACATATGGCTTCCATCACATCACCAACATCATATCTTTTGTAAACATATTAAGCACATCTATGCGGATTGCTGATTTTCAAATGTTCTTCAATCATATGGTAGACTAAGATATTTTAGGGGTACAAGAAGATATAACAAGAATTACTGGTAGCTAATATTTTTTGAGTGATAATGCTATTTCTGAAACTATTCTAAGATCTTTGCACAGATTATCTCATTCAATTTCTAAACCCTTTAAGGAAAGCACAAATTAGATCACCCATTTTATTTGAGAAAACTGAGGCGTGGAAAGTTTAAATAGGTTTCCTGCTGTCACACAGTTCAAACATGGCATAACTAAGACCGTAACTCATGGTAGCTACCTATAAAGAATTTACGATATAATTGGAATACATAATATATCGAGAACAAGGCATAAAATATGTGTATATTGATGACTCACTGGGAGTTAATGAGGCTAAGAAAGGAAAGGAATTAGAGGTATAGAAAACATGGAAAATCGTGTAGGAAATTCACAGACAGGATATGGCACATTAGGGAATCATAATTTGCTTTTCACCACTAGGATGTGATTTGTGGGAGGAAGTGGCAAATAAGGAAGCTACATACATGAACTGGGGAAGGGGATGGAGATGCAGGCAAAACCAAGCAATTGCTATGAAGACTGAAAGTCCATCGAGAGAATAGCTCATCAATGCAGCTTATGCTTGATTTATGGCCAAGTATGTGGTCGATTTTAGAGTACGTTCCATGCAGTGATGAGTAGAGTGTGTATTCTGTAGTCTTTGGATGGAGGGTTCTATAGGTATCAATTAAGTCCATTTGATCAAGAGTCACATTGAGGTTTCAGATCTTGTTGCTGATTTTTGTCCTGATGATCTGTCTAGGGTTGTGAATGGGGTATTAAAGTCCCCAGCTATGATGGTACTGGAGTTGATATCTTCTTTTAGTTTACCTAGGAGCTGCTTTATGAAAGTTGGTGCTCCTGTGTTCGGTGCATAGATGTTTAGGATGGAAATTTCTTGTTGATGGATTGAACTTTTTATCATTATGTAGTGGCCTTCTGTATCTCTTTTAATTTTTGATAGCTTAAAGTGTATTTTGTCTGAAATTAAGATCGTGACTCCTGCTTTCTTTTGTGTTCCATTTGCCTGAAAATTTGTTTCCCAACCTCTTACTCTGAGTCTGTGAGTGTCCTTTCTAGTGAGGTGAGTCTCTTGAAGGCAATAGATTGTTGCCTGGTGATATTTTATCCAATTTGCCATTCTATGTCTTTTCTTTTTTGAGTTGGAGTCTCACTCTGTCGCCCACACTGGAGTGCAGTGGCACGCTCCCAGCCACCACAACCTCGACCTGCTGGGCTCCGGCAATCCTTCTGCCTCAGTCTTCCAAGTAGCTGAAACAACAGGCGTGCGCTACCATGCCCAGTTAATTTTTTGATTTATTGTAGAGATGAGGTCTTGCTGCCAAGGCGGGTCTCAAACCAGCAGGCTCAGGCAATTCACTCACCTCAGCCTCCCAAAGGCACAGGATTACAAGCTGAGCCACCGAGCCCGGCTCTAAGAACATTATGATAGGGATCAACTCTCACTTTCAATAATTAGTTTGAATATGAACGGACTAAATGCACCTATGTCTTTTCAGTGGTTCATTTAGTCCGTTCACATTCAAACTAATTATTGAAATGTGAGAGTTGATCCCTATCATAATGTTCTTACAGAGTTGTTGTTCTTCCTGTTTGGTGTTGTCTTTTGGTTTTAGAGTTGAATCATGTGTGTTTTTAAACTTTTGCCTGTACTTTTGTGAAGAAAATTGTGCTCTTTTTTCCTTTTCTTCTGTGTTCAATACTTTCTTAAGTGTTTCTTGTAGAGGTGGTCTGGTGGCAGCATAGGTTCCTAGGGATTGGATATCTGGGAAAGATTTCAATTCTTCCCTCACTGATGAAGCTTAGCTTGGCTGGGTAAGTTATTCTCGGTTGAAATTGTTTATCTTTTAGAACTTTGAAGATAGGGTTCCAAGCTCTCCTAGCCTGGAGGGTTTCTGTAGATAAATCGGCTGCTATTCTACTTGGTCTTCCCTGGTAGGCAGTCTAACCTTTTTATCTTGCTGCCTTTAGGATTTTTTTCTTTTATACCTACTTTGTTTAGGTGAATTATTATATGTCTGGGAGTTGGTCTTCTCATTTGTTGTCTTGCAGGGGTTCTCTGAATCTCTTGTGTTTGAATTTTTTCATCCTTGATGAGATGAAGGAAGTTTTCTTGAATGATTTCATGAAATGTTTGTTCCAGTATGGCCTCTGTTTCTCTCTCTCTGCCTCAGGAAGGCCAAATACTCTTAGGTTCGGTCTCTTGAAGTGATCATTCATCTCTTGAAAGTTTTGTTCTGTCTTTTTGAGCTTCTTTTCTATGCTTTTGGGAGTTTGGGTTAGTTCTGTGTTTTGGTCTTCGAGCTCTGAGATTCTTTCTTCTGCTTGGCTAATTCTGCTTCCCATGCCTATTAGTCTGTTATTCATTTCCATCTTAGTATTCTTTACTGCTGTTATTTCTGACATCAGCTCCTTCCTATTTTCCTCTTGTCTCTCCTCAGTTTTTTTAATTCTCTCTATTAATGTCTTGATGTCTGGGTTTGTTGCATGTGACCAGTCATTCTGGGGGCTCTTCATTGTTTGTGTTCCGGAATCTGTTTTCTCGGTGTCTGATCTCCCAGGGTCTGTGTGAGACCTATATTTTTCTTTTGATTTTTCTTCATTTGTGTGTTTTTTTTCCCTCCCTACTTTTTCCTTCCCTCCACATCACCATCTTCTTCAATTCTGTTATTCAGGGGTAGAGGGATTGCTTTTACTTCTATTTGTTCAATCTCCTATTCTTCTTTATGTATGCCCTCTTACTTTGTTCAATTCTGGAGCTGCACTGTAGGTTCAGGGTGGTCATCTTTACAGTTTTGAGATTTACTTAAGGGGGGCACTGTGATTCAAAATCTATCTGCAGGTCCTGGTATCCACCAGCAGGTGTGTGGATAATCTGAAACCCACTTCCCACTGCCTTGGAATCTGTCCATGCAGTGGGGCTATAGGCTTATTCCCTGAAATAAAATGAGTTTAGCAGAGGGAAGAGAATGGAGCAGACAATGGGGGGAAGAGGAGGGTGGAGAGAGAGAGGAGTAAGGGGGGAAACAGACAAGTTACCAACAAATGGAGAGAGAGACCTAGACTGAAACAGATAAAAACAATAGACTGCAGCTACAGACTAACCACTCCCATACAAAAGAAATTAAAACATACAATGATGCTAACATACAAGCTAACCAACCACCTTATCGGTGTGCTGTTCCTCTATTCAAAGATATGGTTTACAGAGAGGAGAAAAGAGAAGAAAAGGAAGAGAGAGAAAAAAAAGAAACACAACAGTAGGAATAGAATCAAGTCATTAAACTAACAGAACTAATCGAGCACACTCTGAGACTTTTCATTTAAGTCCAATGTTCTTTCAGCTCTGATTTCTAGCTGTCTTTCCAAACTGGTAAATTAGTTCACAGGTAGGATCAGTTGCCCCTGGCCTGCTGTGAAGGACAGTTCAGATCATCCTCAGTTCACCACTCATGTCTGGCCTGTGTCTATTTTTCAAGTTTGTTTTTCCTGTTTCAGTGTTATTACCTTGAATCGCCAGCAGGTGATGCTATCTCAGCTGCTTGCCCCAGAGGGGATGGAGCCAGACATGAGACAAGCAGAGGCTGGAGATGGGGCTGGAGATGTGCCTGCCTCAGGGCACATGGGAGGAGATGGCAGGACATCACGGTGGCAGCAGAGGTGGCAGCGATCCCAGCAGCTCTTGCCTGCAGGGGCTTCAAGGACTGAAGTCATGAGTTGCCTCAGGCATGGGTGGTGCGATGCGCTATGGCTGCCATGGAGGCCGCGGCGGCGCTGGCAGCTGCTGTGTCTATAACTGCAGTGGTTGTCCAGACCGCCGTGATGCCCCAGCAGTGCTGATGGCCGAGCTCCGTGTGAAGAGCAGGCTGCTGATGTTGGGATCCACAGCCCCCGGGGAGAGAGCCAGAGACCCTCTTTTTTAAAGAGCCTTAATATTTAAAGAAAACTTACTACTGATTAACAATTTAAATATAGAGATGTATGCTTGCGGAATTGTATATAGGTTGAAGAGAATCAATAAAATAGCTAACTTACCTCCTAAATAACACTGATTTAAGAGCAGTCTGCCAAAATATTAGCATCATATTTATGCTATTGCATAATCATCATGGCACTCATTCTTTAATTTCATTATAATAAATCAAAAATCACCAAAATTAGTCTTCATCAGTCAAATGTATATGCATTAGGAGAAAAGAATCAAGATCAATAACCTCCCTTCGTGTATTTGAAAGAAGAATTACTGTCTAAGAAGCCAAAAAGTTATTCACCTGAAATAGAGTTCATGCTCTAGAACTCTGGTTTGAGATGATGACCCACACAGATTTCACATTCACTATGAAACCAGCCACAGAGACTAACAGGTAAAAATTACCCAGTACTACTTAATTTTTTTCATGTTGGGAATCATAATTTCAACATAGTAATTCGCTTTTTCTTCAAAGACAACTTGCAGTAGTTTATTTTTTCCCCATCTAATATCAAAAGATCTTAGGCTCATAAGATCTTGATTTTAGGCTAAAAGAAAAAAAAAAAGCCAAAGAAGTCAGAATGAATGATCTCTGATAATGAGATGACCCAATTTTTCCATAAAGACATTAGATTTAAATACTGTCGTATTAAGTATCCAAGCATAAATGTAACCTGCAGTTACAGGAAGAAGTAAGATTACACCAGTGACAGTTCTTCCAGTAACTTTCCAAAACAGGTTCTTTTTTAATTTTTTTCATTTCTCCCCCAATTAACTTCATAGTGTTAGAATGGCTTGGTGATTCTAAAACAAAACTGGCAATTGTACTTCTATGCATGCATGCATGAGATACAACAACTTCATGACTTAACACTCTGAAGTATATTTTTCTTTAAAAGCACAAGAATAATTATTTACAACCTTGGGATTTGCAGGAATTTTCTTTTATTCTAGGAAATTATAAAACACTGGGATCATTTGACTTATAAAATTTTATTTCTCCTTTTACTTTCATTTCAGAGTATGTCTTTAATGGAAAGACTAAAATAATTATGGGGATTCAGAGAAGCACACTAAAAATGAATAAAAGATTAACACAAGAGTGTTCATAATAGAATTAAAATAAGTATACTTTACCTAGTCAAGACCAAGGCAAATTAAATTGTGACAATTGTCTGCAAATATCTCCATGGTTTCCAGGAAAAGATAGGTTCTTTTGCCTGTCTCAAGCAAAAATTCTTTGGATAATAGCATCCAAATATAATAGGAAATTATTCTAAAAAGTACTATTTTTTTAAATGTGCAATAGTAATAATTTGGAAAAAATGAAGAAATCTGGTTAAGAAATAAAATTATGGTAGATAGAGTGCTAAATAATAGACATACTCATTTCCCTATGACTTTAATTCTAGTGGAAAACTCTCATCATTTGAATATGAATCTACTGCCATCTTCCTATAATGAACCAACTATGGTGAATTTAAAAGACATTTGTTGCATGAAAGTTAGAGATAAACTAAAGCAAATTGAACTATCCTACAGACAAATGTCAAAACTTTTACTTTTGGATCTAAAAATTGACCTTCTGCAATCCCCCTACTAGGAATATACCCAGAAGAACTCAAATCACTCTATAAAAAAGATACGTGTACACGTATGTTTATCACAACATTGTTCACAATAGCAAGAACATGGAACCAACTGTGCTGCCTATCAAAAGAGAACTGGATGAAAAAATGTGGCGGATATACATGATGGAATAATATGCAGCCATAAAGAAAAATAAAATCATGAATTTCACAGCAAACTGGATAGACTTAGAGTCTATAATACTGAGTGATCTTTCACAGAAACTCATTGTATGCTTTCAGCAACTGTAAGACAGCTGCTTATGACCACAATTTTATACATGTGCAAACTAAGGCAGAGGAAAGTCGAGTAACTTTCTTACAAGGTATAAGAAGTAAGTAACATCATTTATCATATGCTAGCCTCTAACCTTAAGCACTTTATGGAGATAACTCATTGTGTCTTCTCAGTGCCAACTGCTTATTACTGTAATTTTGTAGATGTGCAAACTGAGGCAGAGAAAATGTGAGTTACTTTGTCAAAGATACAACAGAGGCTAAGCTAGGACTTACATCTGGCAGCTGGATTCTGGATCCTAAATGCTTAACTCACTATACTAAACTATCTCCCAACAAGGTAATAAAAGCCAAATTTAATGAAAAATTCCAGAAATATACTATTCATAATTTTTAAATAGTGGATGTCATTCTGAGTACTGTGATAAAATCTTGAGCAATCCTGCTATTTCCTGACCGGGACAAGACTCACTCCTTTCTCCATTGTATCCACACTGTAGACACCACATGCTCATTGGTCACTGAGTAGCCAGCTCAGTTATCATATCACAAAAAGCATAGTTTGTATAGGGTTTGGTATTACCTGTGGTTTTAGACATTCAGTGAGGATTTTGGAATGTATCTCCCATGAGTAAGGGGAAACTTCTGTATATATAATGGTGAGAAAAAAATGATATAGAACTTAAAAAGTGTTGGATTTATCTCTAGCTTGATAAAATTCATTTTATCAAAATGTAATATATTTTGATGTAGTCTTCAAAATATATCAATAGATATATAATTTAAAGTCTACCAATCAAAAACAGCAATATAAGCTTATTGTACATAGATAAATCCTAAGGAAAAGATATAATTGACTAAAGGTGAAGACATACAAAAGCAGGTGGGGTGGGGAGAAAAAGAATACTTTTTATCATTAGTCCTAGTAGGGAATTAGTACATACTATAAATTAAATAGATTGATTCATTATAAAATAATTGTTTTGATTTTATAGCATAAAATAATATTATAACTATTATAGATATCCCTTACATACATAATTATATAGTACCAACATTCATAAAGCAAAAATTATAATTAATAAGCCATAAAAGCATAAAACATACTGTCATAAATCATAAATATAAGACTTTGAATTACACCTCTCACCCATGTTCAGATTAATTGAACAAAATATTTATGAATACAGAAGGTCTAAAAACAATCAATAAAATAGAATTTATCTTTTTAAAATAGTGTCAGAGTAATCATCACAAAAATCATTAGCAAGATTCGACAAAGAAAGACTGTATATTCCATAGGAATGTAGTATCTATTTTAAAAAAAAGCAAATGCATCATATGTTTTATGTTTTATTGTTTAAATACTAGTGATTACCAATGCAAATTTTTGTCAGAGTCTCATGTGATATTGTCTAGCATGCTGAGTTTCTAAAACAATTATCTTTTATTTGGTGGGCACAAGCCAATAGTATTTTTAAAAATCAAGATGATACCACATTTCTTCTTAATTAACAAGTAATAATAACAGACTGGACTTCCAGCAAGATGGCGACGGGGCAACCTGGTCTGTGAAACCTCTGCAAAGGAGAACTGCGTGGGTCTCTGGCTCTCGCCCCGGGGGCTGCAGACCCCAAAATCGCAGCCTGCTCTTCATACGGAGCTTGGCCGTTGCCACCACTGGGGCATCGCAGCGGACTGGACAACCACTGCAGTGCAGACGCCACCGCTGCCACGAGCGCAGCCGCCGCAGCCACCACCACCGCTGCCGGTAGCAAATCATACCACCCAGGCCAGAGGTGATCCACGACTTCAGTCCTTGAAGCCCCTTCAGGGAAGATCTGCTGGGATTGCTGCCACCTCTCCTGCGATCGAGACGTCCTGCCTGCCATGAGTCTCCTGCCTGTGTCCTGAGGCAGGCACTATCTCCAGTCTCTGCTGGTTCCTGTCCAACTCCACCCCCGCTGGGGCGAGCAGCTGAGATAGCACCACCTGCTGGTGATTCAAGGTAACAACACCAAAATGGGAGAAACAAGCTTGAAAAAGACATAGACCAGAGTGGTGAACGGAGGGTGAGCTGAACTGTCCTTCACAGTAGACCAGGGGCAATTGACCCTAACTGCAAACTAATTTACCTGCTTGAAAAGAAAGCTAGAAATCAGGACTGAAAGGACATTGAACTTAAACGAAAAGTCTCAGAGTGTGCTTCATTGATTCTGTTAGTTTAATGACTTAATTCTATTCCTACTGTATTGTTCCTTTTTTTCTCTTCCTTTTCTTCTCTTTTCTTCTCTCTGTAAACCATATCTTTCTATAGAGGAAAAGCACACCAATAAAGTGGTTGGTTAGCTTATATGCTAGCATCACTATATGTTTAATTTTTTTTTTTGTATGGGAGTTGGTTCATCAGTAGCTGTGGTCTGTTGTTTTTATCTGTTTCAGTATAGGTCTGTCTCTCATTTGTTGGTACACATTTGTTTCCACCCTTACTCCCCTATCTCTCCACCCCCCTCTTCAACCCACTGTCTGCTCCATTCTCTTCCCTCTGCTAACCACATTTTATTTCAGGGAGTAAACCTACAGCCCCACTGCATGGACAGATTCCAAGGCAGTGGGAAGTGGGTTCCAGGTTATCCACACACTTATCAGCGAATACCAGGACCTGCAGATAGATTTTGAATCATAGCTCCCCCTTAAGAAAATCTCAAAATTGCAAAAGGTACCACCCCCAACCTACAGTGCAACTCCAGAATTGAACAAAGTAAGAGGGCATACATAAAGAATAGGAGATTGAACAAACAGAAGTAAAACCAATCCCTTTACCCCTGAATAACAGAATAAAAGAAGATGGTGACGTGGAGGGAAGGAAAAAGTAAGGAGGGGGAAAAACCTCACAAATGAATAAAAACCAAAAGAAGAATATAGGTCTCACAGACCCCTGGGAGATCAGACACTGAGAAAACAGATTCTGGAATATAAACAATGAAGAGCCCCCAGAATGACTGGTCATATGCAACAAACCCAGACATCAAGACATTAATGGAGAGAATTTTAAAAATTGAAGAGAGACAAGAGGAAAAGAGGAAGGAGCTGATGTCAGAAATGACAGCAGTAAATAATACTATGATGGAAATGAATAACAGACCAAAAAGCATGGAAAGCAGAATTAGCCAAGCAGAAGAATGAATCTCAGAGCTCGAAGACCAAAACACAGAACTAACCCAAACTGTCAAAAGCATAGAAAAGAAGCTCAAAAAGACAGAACAAAACCTGAAAGAGATGAATGATCGCTTCAAGAGACCAAACCTAAGAGTAATTGGGCTTCCTGAGGCAGAGAGAGAAACAGAAGCCACACTGGAACAAACATTTCATGAAATCATTCAAGAAAACTTCCTTCATCTCATCAAGGATGAAAAAATTCAAACACAAGAGATTCGGAGAACCCCTGCAAGACAACAAATGAGAAGACCAACTCCCAGACACATAATAATTTGCCTAAACAAAGTAGGTATAAAAGAAAAAAATCCTAAAGGCAGCAAGAGAAAAAAGTCAAACTACCTACCAGGGAAGACCAATTAGAATAGCAGCAGATTTATCCACAGAAACCCTTCAGGTTAGGAGAGCCTGGAGCCCTATCTTCAAAGTTCTAAAAGAGAAACAATTTCAACCAAGAATAACCTACCCAGCCAAACTAAACTTCATTAGTGAGGGAGAATTGAAATCTTTTCCAGATATCCAATCCCTAAGAACCTATTCTGCCACCAGACCACCTCTACAAGAAACACTTAAGAAAGTACTGAACACAGAAGAAAAAGAAAAAAGAACAACATTCTTCACAAGAGTACAGGCAAAAGATTAAAAACACACATGGCCAACTCTAGAATGCAAAGAAAGACAACAAACAAACAGGAACAACTCTGTAAGAACCTTATGACAGGGATCAACGCTTGCATTTCAATTATTAACCTAAATGTGAATGTACTAAATACACCACTGAAAAGACATAGAATGACAAAATGGATAAAACATCATCAGGCAACAATCTATTGCCTTCAAGAGACTCACCTCACTAGAAAGGACACCCACAGACTCAAAGTAAGAGGATGGGAAACAAACTTTCAGGCGAACGGAATACAAAAGAAAGGAGGAGTAGTGATCTTAATTTCAGACAAAATACCCTTCAAGCTACTGAAAATCAAAAAAGATACAGAAGGCCACTACATAATGATAAAAGGCTCAAAACATCAACAAGAAATATCTATCCTAATCATATGCACCCAACATAGGTGCGCCAACCTTAATAAAGCAACTTCTAGGAAAACTAAAGAAAGATATTGACTCTAACACCATCATAACTGGGGACTTTAATACCCCACTCACAACCCTAGACAGATCATCAGGACAAAAAATCAGCAAGGAGATCCAGAACCTCAATGTGACTTTGGACCAAATCGACTTAATTGATACCTACAGAACACTCCATCCAAAGACCACAGAATATACATTGTACTAATCACTGCATGGAACGTAGTCCAAGATCAACCACATAATTGGCCATAAATCAAGCATAAGCAATTTTAAAAGAACTGAAGTTCTACCATGCAGCTTCTCGGATCACAGTGGAATAAAAATAAAGATTAACACCAACAAAGTGCCCCCAAAACCCACAAAGACATGGACACTAAACAGCATGATGCTGAACAACTCCTGGGTCAATGATGAAATCAAAACAGAGATCAAAAGATACCTGGAAACAAATGAAAATGAAGAAACATCTTACCAAAATCTCTGGGATGCCTTGAAAGCTGTAGTAAGAGGGGGAATTTATACCCCTGCAAACACACATGAATAAAATGGAAGGAACACAAATTAACAACATAACAAGCCACCTAAAAAAGCTGGAAAAGCAAAACCACAAAAACGCTAATTTCAGCAGAAGAATCCAGATCACCAAAATAAAAGCCCAAATCCAGGACATAGAAGATAAAAAGATAATACAAAAAATCAATGAAACAAAAAGCTGGTTCTTCGAAAGGATAAACAAGATCAATGGTCCCCTGGCTAGACTGACCAAGAAAAAATGAGAAAAAAAAAATCAAATAAGCACAATCAGAAACACAAAAGATGAAGGCACATCTAACCCTGAAGAAATACAAAAGATCATTAGAGACTATTGCATACACTTGTATGGAAACAAATTTGAAAAACTTAAGGAAATGGAGGACTTTCTGACATCACACAACCTACCTAGATTGGAACAAGAAGAAATTGAGACCCTAAATAGACCAATAACAATTAAGGAAATCGACTATGTAATAAGAAAACTTCCTACAAAAAAAAAGCCCTGGTCTAGATGGCTTTCCAGCAGAATTCTACAAGACCTTTAAGGAGGAGCTGATACCAATCCTACTGAAGGTATTCCAAGTGATTGAAAAAGATGGAACTCTCCCCAAATCATTTTAGAAAGCCAACATCACATTGATACCCAAACCAGGTAAAGATCCAAGAAAGAAAGAGAACTACAAGCCAATATCTTTGATGAACATAGATGCTAAAATTCTCAACAAGATCATAGCAAACCGAATTCAGCAATACATCTCAAAAATCATCCATCATGTCCAAGTAGGCTTCATTCCTGGGATGCAAGACTGGTTCAACATTCATAAAACGTAAATGTAATTAAATACATCAACAGATGTCAAAACAAAAACCACATGATTATATCATTAGATGCAGAAAAAGCTTTTGATAAAATCCAGCACCCCTTCTTGATAAAAACCCTTGAACATCTATGCATATGGGGAACATACCTCAAAATAGTAAAAGCTATCTACGAGAAACTCACAGCCAGCATACTCCTAAATGGACAAAAATTAGAACCATTTCCCCTGAAAACAGGAACAAGACTAGGATGCCCACTCTCACCCCACCTGTTCAACATAGTATTGAAAGTCCTGGCTCGAGCAATCAGAGAAGAGGAGGCAATCAGGTGTATCCAAATAGGAAAAGAGGAAGTCAAGTTATCTCCCTTTGCAGATGATATGATTGTGTACCTTGAAAACCCAAGAGAATCTGTCAAAAACCTCCTTACACTGATAAAGACCCTTTGCAAAGTCTCAGGATACAAAATAAATGTACAAAAGACAATCACATTTCTCTATATCAATAATAAACAAACAGAAACCCAAATAAAAAACACAATTCCATTCACAATAGCCACACACACACACAAAAAAGAAATAAATACCTTGGCATCATCCTAACCACAGACATGAAAGACCTTCACAATGAAAACTACAAAACACTGCTCAAAGAAATCAAAGTTGACACAAACAAGTGGAAAAATATTCCATGCTCATAGATCAGAAGAATCAACATTGTGAAGATGTTCATCTTACCTAAGGCAATCTACAAATTTAATGCAATACCCATAAAACTCCCAGCAACATTCTTCTCAGACCTAGAAAAGACAACAAAGGAATTCATATGGAAACACAAACGTCCAAGAATAGCCAGAACAATCCTCAGCAAAAAACAAAACAAAACAAAACAAAAAAACAGGGGGTATCACATTACCAGACTTCAAACTTTACTATAAAGCAACAATCATCAAAACAGCTTGGTATTGGTATAGGAACAGGCATATAGACCAATGGAATAGAATTGAGATTCCAGAAGCAAAACCTCAATTTCTCAACCAACTCATCTTCGACAAAGCCTCCACCACCTACCACTGGGGAGAGGAGAACCTATTCAGTAAATGGTGCTGGGAAAACTGGCTGACCACATGCAGAAGATTGAAACAGGACCCCTACCTATCCCCATGCACAAAGGTTAACTCCAAGTGGATCAGAGACCTAAATGTAAAACCTCAAGCCACAAGAACCTTAGAAAAGGAAGGAAATACCCTCATGGAAATCGGAACTGGCATCCAATTCCTGAACAAAACCCGAAACCCACAGGTCATAAGAGAGAAGATAGACAAATGGGACCTTATTAAACTGACAAGCTTCTGCAAGGCCAAAGAAACCATCAAGAGAGCAGGGAGACAGCCTATAGACTGGGAAAAAATATTTGCCAACACCAGGTCTGACAAAGGTTTAACATCCTGGATCTACAAGGAATTAAACGTGCTGAAAAGGAAAAAACAAACAATCCCATTACAAAATGGGCAAAAGATATGAACAGACACTTCACAAAAGAGGACATCCGAGCAGCCAACAAACACATGATGAAATGTTCAACCTCACTAATCATCAGGTAGATGCAAATCAAAACCACACTGAGATACCACCTAACTCCAGTCAGAGTGGCAATTATCAACTACCCAAAAATAGCAGTTGCTGGAGAGGGGGTGGCGAAAAGGGAACACTTCTACACTGTTGGTGGGAGTGCAAACTAGTGCAACCTCTGTGGAAAACAGTAAGGCGATTCCTAAAAGCTCTAAATATCAACCTCCCATATGACCCCACAATCCCCCTACTGGGAATATAGCCTGAAGAACTCAAATCACTCTATAAAAAAGATACCTGCACATGTATGTTTATTGCAGCGTTGTTCACAATAGCAAGAACCTGGAAACAACCATGCTGTCCATCAAAAGAGGACAGGATTTAAAAAATGTGGTACATATACATGATGGAATACTACGCAGTCATAAAAAGAACAAAATCATGAATTTCACAGCAACCTGAATGAAACTACAATACTGAGTGACCTCTTACAGAAACAAAGATCTGAGTATCACATGTTCTCACTCATATAATGGACCTTGAACATCCAATGTAATACTATAAGAAAATGACTGACGGTACTGGGAAACTATGGGGGGAGATAGGATTAACAGTAGCAAATATCTGTCTGGGGATGTGGAAACACCTCTTATCATCAGGGTGCCTGAAAGAAACATAATTGTACACCTAACCCTTAACTGTACCCCACAAAACCATAATAAAAAATATTGATAAAAAATAAGGGACTACTTCATTTTTTTTTGTTTTCCAACTATTTTCAAGGGATTTTCACTTCTGAAAAATATTGACAGTGTATTTATTACCAGTGACTAACAATTTATCCATCATCCAAGAGACAATGAATAGATGTGGAATTAAATATTCATTGAAATAATTTCATTGATGACTTGAGTCTTATAGGCAAACATAATCACACTCACTGTGAAAACAACTATGATTTAGCACAAATCTACTATAATTATTTGTTTAATATCTATACTTCCTACTCTATTAGACCATCCTTGAGAGTAGGCACCATCTAACAGTAGTTATCCCCCATTATCTTACTCAGTATACATTAATACATAATAAATGCTTATCAATATTTTTAGTTTAATTTTTACTAATAGGCAAAGATATGTGCTTGAAGAAATATTTGATATTCCACTCAAAACAGAGATTTAAAATTAATTCACATTAGGAAAATGCAAAGAAGAAGTAAAGTACTTAATTTTTGTTTGGGCTAACTGCCCAATTCTAATTAGGCCATAGGCACATGGGTCTCTCCTTCTTTTCATACCTCCTTTAAAGCCCTGGAGGTAACAGAACAGCGATCATGGCAGCCAAGCAAACCATATGGGAACCAGTAGACCACAACTTAATTAGCACTGCAAATTTATGCCAATAATGTCAGCTTCTATTTTTATACTACTTCATCTTCAGAACTTTAAAGTTCAGTAAAATTTACTATTTTGCCTTTGCTTGGATCTTTTCTTAAAGTATGTGATAAACATAATTACACTAATATTTGTCAAATAAATTTATTTAAAACAAAACCTTAGTTTGCTGTGTTTTAAAGCTTCAATACTAACAAAAGTTTTCTGACTCTATAACAATAATGATAATTATCATCATCATCATCGTCTCAAAATCTGTTCAACTCACAAGACACATATCTAAAACAAAATGATACAACATGGTAAACATTGAAGAAAGGAATGATTTTCATAATGAATGAAAACAAATATTAAATGTAGATATGTTTCCAGGAAGGAGGGGCCTCGGTGGTCCTGAGCTTTGAATTAGGGCACAAAATTTTTTTTTTTTAATGGAAGCTTAAATTAGATAAAAATAAGAAAAGTTATTTAAAGCCTTACAGTCTAAAAACTACTTTATCATTAATATGCTTTAAATATTATTTGTTATAAAAAGTAAATTTCATATTTGAACAAACCACACTGATTTTCTTAAACAAGGTATCTGTAGCATAATTTAATAATAAATATCAAAGTTAAAATGTTAAATAAAACCTTGACTTTCTAATTTGTGTATCATAGAAGACCATCTTTCCAACATTTTAGGGACAATCAATGTTTCATGTTGAATAGTTTGATCGTTTTGATCTGGTGGCAGAATTAGGAGCAAAACTGTGGTCATTTGAATCTCAATTCAGTGTTCTTTTCCAGACTAGCAGGCAAGTAAAATTTCAGAAGAGCTAGGTTCATTTTATTTAGCCATCATTTATATCTACATTTTATTAGTTAAACACATCAATGTAAAATGTTGAGATGAAATTCCTAAAACTTATTTTAAAACCATATTAATAAAACAGTACCTTCATATGTCGATGAATGACAATTTAATTTTGAAATAAAACAAAGATAATCACAAATACTTTCATTCATTCTAACTTAATCACTATGTTATAATGAAAAAGAGATTTGGAAATCCATGGATAACAGATAAATTCAATCAGTATTTAGTAGTTTAGAATTTGTAGTCTTCTAATTAAATTAACAGACAGGAATAAAATAATAAGCTTGTATCTTTTATTTCTTTTTTCCTGAAATTCTTTGTTGTACCATCTGGCTTAAAAAGCTCACAGACATTGCTGTCTGGACAGAAATATGACCAAGTACCCAGAGGCAAAATCCCAAACATTAACAGTCTTCAATAATTTACTGTTCCTACCACCGCTCTGCCATTGTTATCTGCTACTTTTAATGAATCACTTATCTCATTAATCATATTGACTGTTTTAAACCTAGTTTTAAATATTTTATATATTTTTATGTAAAGTATTATTTTTAAAAAATATCATAAAGAGCTCTTCAGGAAAAAAAAAATACCATAAAATTAGTTAATATGGTAAGAAATGGAACATGGGCTGCACTGAAACAATATTTTTAGATTTAGACAATCAACTTTATTATTAGCAAATAAATTATTTTGAACAACTTGTAAAACTAGAATTGATTTAATCACAAAATTTTCTCCTTTGTTTTACTGTTTATCTTTAAAATCTCCCCAATGACATTATATTAATGATTGTGAATATCTAATGAACAAGTAATTAATATTATAATAGAATGTATCAACTCTGATGCTTTGGAATTAAATTATACATACATTTATTTTTTATTTTAAAGATGAGGGGTAATTAAATTATATTAAATGGACTGCAAATATTACAATATACACAGAAAAATATCATTCAGTTTTAAAGTTGGATTTATGTAAACTAAATATACAAAATTCTGGACTTCATATAGAATATGAAAAGAAATAGAAATTTATCTAAAAGTATGCTGGGATTTCTATTAATCGGGTACTACAAGAGTTCACCACATTTTTATCCTGTCTGTTAATTTCACTTTTGACATTGTATTCTTCAAAGCTCAAATCCCTGGAGTGAATGACAATGGCAATGGCTTCTTTTGCTCATGGAAGAAATCTTTAGGAATGGGCCCTGATGGCCCATGCAATATTTTTTCACAGACAATGGAATGCATTAAAGGGAACCAGAATGACAAATTCTGTTCCCAACAGATCTCTAGGTACTTAGACAGAAGTTTTAATGGCCAAATAGCGAACATAAAGTACCCAACTGCTTCAACAAGCATGCCCTGGTGGGTAATGTACCTCTAGGTGTAAACTGATAGCATGATATAGAAATGAGTATTTTGAATTATATTTTGTACTCCTTTCATTCCTTTGACTTAAAAGTTTTGGCATCACTTAAAAAAATTAAATAGGGCACATCACAGGAGGAAAATTCAATAGAAGTGAGTTTGAATGGTAAATTAATAGACATAGGTTACACATAAAACACAATTTATGTAAACTTGTAAGAGGTAGTGCTAATGTAACAAGTTTATTATGGTTTCTAAGGTTCACAATAAGCGATTTGGAATCTAGAAGATAAACAAAAGAACAGTTGTATTTTCTCAAGCAATATGAAAGTTCAAAAGACAAGATATGCTTCTCAGCAGGGACTAACAGGGAATTGCTTCAAAAATTACAATATTTTCATTAAGAAATCAATTTTCTGGCCTCTCTCTGGTAGATAAAAACTGGGAAGGATTGTCCAACACAGATAATAAGTTAAATTAGCAAACTGACTTTGATGGTTACTTTGAAGAAGATTATTTAGATTCACCCTGTAGTCAATCTAGAAATTAGATTTGGTACTCAAGAAGAAATATGCTCTTTGATTGAAAGAGATATAACCCAGCCTCTTTCTTACACTGTACTTTGTCTGTGGAAGAACATGTTCACTGTCAAGTTTCCTATTATCCCCCATATGCTGATAACACAGTACTATATCCCTCCTACTCCATTCTCCAGGGCTCATCCCCTGCTCTATAAAGGTGAGTAAAATTAATTATTGACTTTAATTGACTTATGTAAATAAATATGATAAAATTAATAAATTCTAACTGTGAATGATTTTCCTCACCATCTTCTATTAAGAAAATATATAGAATAAATAAATCAATGATAGAATAGAAGGGAGAGTACATACTGATAAATATAAGCAAGAATTATCCCAATACAAATGCTAACACAAAAAAATTAAAATATACAAAAATGAGATCTGGAAGAGAAAATCTTTATTCTCAGAGGATTTTAAATTGTTACTGCCAGAGATCCCAGAGACCAGACATTCCAAATCAACTTAATGCAATTAAAGATTAAGAAGACCTGAGGTGAGTGGATTGTCTGAGCCTGCGGGTTTGAGACTCGCCTGGGCGGCGAGACCTCATCTCTACAATAAATCAAAAAATCAGCCAGGCGTGGTAGTGCGTGCCTGTAATTCCGGCTACTCGGAAGACTGAGGCAGAAGGATCACCAGAGCCCAGCAGGTTGAGGCTGCGGTGGCCAGGAGCGGCCACTGCACTCCAATCTGGGTGACAGAGTGAGACTCCAACTCAAAAAAAAAAGATTAAGAAGACCATAGTTGGGCCTCTCCCTTAGAAACAGACTTGTCATATGGTTCAGCAATCCCACTACTAGCTATATTTTCAAAAGAAAGCAAATCACTGTGTCAGGGAGAGATCTGCACTCCCATGTTTATTTCATTACTACTCACAATAGCCAAGATGTGAACTCAAACTAAATATCCATCTACAGATGAATAAATTTTTAAAAATTATTATATACATGAAATGATACATATATAGAGTGTATGTAAAGATGAATGAATGAAATACTATTCAACAGAAATCAGCGGGCAGATGGCAGCTTAGTCAGTTGGACTATGTGAGTCTCAGTGTGAGTGAGTATGTGGAAAATTTTGTGTATGTGCTGGGGAGTGAGTGGGTCAGGGAGTGAGTGGGCCTGTGAGTTGCTGACTAAGTGAGGGCTAGGGAGTTAGTTGCCAGGGCTGGTGAGTGAGTGGGCATGTGGGTTGCTGACTGAGTGAGGGTTAGGGAGTTAGTGGCCAGTGTTCTCCTGGTGCAGCGGACGGTGCCGCAACTACTCAGCTTGGACTCTAGTGATTCCCAGAATGCAGAAGCCAAGAATCATTTTTTTTTAAATCAACAAAACCATTCCTGGGAAGACAATGCTGGGAGAGACTAACTAAGTGGGGGCTCATGACCAAGTGGACAGGGCCCTCCTGGTGCAGCAGTTGGTGCTGAAGCTTCTCTGCTTGGTCTCTGGTGCTTCCCAGGTTGCAGAAGCCGAGCACCACTTTTTGTTGTTTGTTTTGTTTCACCTTGTTGTTATTCCAGTTTGTTTTGGTGTGTGTGTATGTCTGTGTGTGTGTGTATTCAATTGTTTTTGCTTTGGTTTCTGCTTTCATTGTTCTGTGCTTTATCTTTTTTTTAAAAAAATTCTTGTCCATCTTATTTCATTCTGCTTTTCTCTGTGCTCCTCATTGCTGTCACTATATCTTGGACTCAGGGAGTACACACATGTACCCATTGCATCATCATATAGAATGGTGGTGGGAAGTGGGTCTCAGGGAACACATACCACAATCAGTGAACATCGTATTATGCAAGTAGTTTCTGAATCCTAGCTCACCATTTCTTACCTTATTCAACTTTCAAAACTACAAGAGACAGCAAAGCTCCCCACCCAGAGCCCTGTTTCAAAAGAGAACAAATCCAGAGCCCAGATCAGGGAAGAATAGAGGGCTGAGCAAACATCAGAAGGGAAAGCCTCTCCCACTGACACAGAATAGCAGAACTAAAGAGAAAAGCAAGAGATCTGTCACAAATGAGGAAAAACCAAAGGAAGGCGACAGGTAATTTCAAGTGTAACAAAGAGAAAATTCCTGAAAAATCAGACCTTGGAGCCCAAACAATGGAAGTCACAAATCACTGACCCCTGGATATGACAGGGATTAGGGAATGGATGGAAAGAGTGAATAAGACTCAAGAAAGACAAGATGCAACATTGCAAGAACTTGGAACAGAGATTTTGGCAATCAAAAATTTCATCCAGGAAATAAATTACAAGATGACAAGCATGGAAAGCAGAATTGATCCAGCCAAAGAAAGAATTTCAGAACCTGTAGATCAGAGCATGGAATTAACTCTATCTGTAAAAAACATAGAAAACTCAGAAAGAAAGAACAAAGTCTACAAGAGATGTGCAATTATATCAAGAGGCAAAAACTATGCCTGACTGGTATCCCTGAAGAAGAAAAGGAAATGGGGAACAGCTTGGAGCAAGTATTCCAGGAAGTAATCCAAGAAAATTTTCCCTATCTCACCAGAGATGTGACCAGTCAAACACAAGGGATACAGAAAACTCCCACAAGACACCAAAAGAGAAGACCAACCCCTAGACACATAGTAATTCACCTACACACAGTAGGTACAAAAGAAAAAAATCCTAAAGACAGTAAGAGAGAAAGGTCAGACTACCTACTGGGGAAAACCAATCAGAATAGCAGCAAACCTAATGGCAGAAATACTGCAAGCAAGAAAGAACTGGAGTCTAATATTCAAAGTCCTCAAAGATAAACAATTCCAACCAATATTTTCCTACCCAGTCAAACTCGGCTTCATCAGTGATAGAGAATTAAAATCCTTTCCAGACATCTAATCCCTAGAGATTATGCAACTTCCAGATCAGTTCTACAGGAGATACTTAAAAAGGTATTAAGCACAGAAGAAACAAAAGAATGACCACACATTTCCCAAGAGGACAGCAAAGTACAGAATCAACAGAGAATACAGCACAACAACAAACTTGAAAGCACACACATACATTAACCCCAAAGCCAAAAGAAAACAAGCAAACAACACCAAAAAAACTTTCTAAGAACCTCATGACAGGTATAAACAATCACATTTCAATAATCAGCTTAAATGTGAATGAATTAAATGCACCATTGAAAAGACACAGAATGGCAAACTGGATAAGAAACCATGACCCAATTATTTGCTGCATCCAGGAAACTGATCTCATCACAAGGGACACACACAGACTCAAAGTTAAAGAATGGAAAATGAAGTTCCAGGCATGGATCACAAAAGAAGGCAGGAGTCATGATCTTAATATCAGACAAAACAACATTTCAGCTATCAAAAATTTTAAAATATACAAAGGGACATAATGATAATACAAAATGATAAAAGGTTCAATCCATCAACAAGAGATATTCATCCTAAACATATATACACCCAGTACAGGAGAACGAGCATTTATAAGGCAACTACTAAGTAAACTAAAAAAAGATATTAACTCTAACACTATTACAGTAGGGTCCTTGAATACCCCACTAATAGCCCTAGATAGATCATTGAGGCAAAAAATCAACAAGGAGATCGAGACCCTAAACTTGACACTCGACCAAATGGACTTAATAGATACCTACAGATTATTGCACCTAACAACCACAACATATACATTCTACTCATCACCACATGGAACATACTCCAAGATTGCTCACATCTTTGGCCATAAATCAAGCATAAACAAATTCCATACAACTGAAATATTGCCATGCACCTTCTCAGACCACAGTGGAATAAAAATAAAAATCAGCACCAATAAAATTTCCTGAAAGCCCACAAATACATGGACATTAAACAGCATGATGCTGAGCAACTACTGGGTGAACACTGAAATCAAAGTAAAAAGTAAAAGATTCCCAGAAACAAGTGAAAATGAAGAAGCATCTTACCAAAACCTCTGGGATGTCATGAAAATAGTTCTAAGAGGAAAATTTATAACTCTATGAGCACACATCAAGAAAATGGAAAGATCACAAGGTGAGAACTTAACAAATCACATAAGGGAGCTGGAAAAAAGAAGACCACCAAAATCTTGACTTTATCAGAAGAATCCAAATCACAAAAATAATTCCTTTTAGTCTCAAACCCTATAGTGAACTAATTTTACTCATTCTTTTCTGCTTTTAAAAACCTTTTTTTCACTGCCATAATAAACCTTAATGCAATTTTTTTCAATTGTGAAATGTCAAAGCTATGGGGATATAGCATGCCAATTTGCTTTGTGTTTAATTTTATCTTAAATCTACTCAGTTGGAGATAAATACTACATAATATGTGTGTGTGTGTATACCATGCTCATGAATAGGAATACTCAATATTAAGTTGTAAATTCTCCCCAAATTGATCCATAACATAAACAAAAACTCCATAGACTTAAAACACATACAAAATTCCAGAGGATCTGAAGAGATAAACCAATTATTAAAAAAATTTTTTTAAAAAGACCTTATACTTCTTGATTTCAAAAAGTATTATATATTTATATTCTTCTATATTGTCTGGTATTGGCCAAGGATAAAGAGTTTAGTGAAATCAAGTAGAATCCAGTCAGGAAGCCACATATGCAAGACCATTTGATTTTCAACATAGATACCAAAGCAATTCAATGATTAAGTGATAGCAAATGGCACTGGAATAATTAGTTGTCCTGTAAGAAAAAAGCATGTGCATGTGCATGCACACACACACACACACACACACACACACACACACACACACACACCGACATATGCACACACACATACATATATATGAGTC
>NW_007259590.1:465211-515030 GCF_000164805.1 Carlito syrichta
TTCCCACTACTGCCAATCCTTTTCTTACAGTATTACAATAATTGTTCAAGGTCCACTTATAAGTGAGAACATGTGATACTCAGTTCTTTGTTTCTGTGATCGGTCACTCAGTATTATAGATTCTAAGTTCATCCAAGTTGCTGTGAAGCTCATAATTTTGTCCTTCTTTATGACTGCGTAATATTCCATTGTGTATATGCACCACATTTTTTAAAATCCAGTCCTCTTTCTATGGGCACCATGGTTGGTTCCATATTTATGCTACTGTGAACAATGCTGCAATAAACATATATGTGCAGGTATCTTTTTCATAGAGTGATTTGAGTTCCTCTGGGTATATTTGCAGTAGGGGGATTGTGGAATGGTATGAAACATTGATTTTTCAGATCTTTTAGGAATTACCAGACTGTTTTTCACAGAGGTTGTATTAGTTTACACATCCACTAACATTGTAGAAATGTTCTCTTTTCACTGCATCCTCTCCAGCATCTGTTGTTTTTTTAGTTATTGATGGTGGCAACACTGACTGGAGTTAGATGGTATCTCAATGTGGTTTTAATTTGCATTTCTTTGATGACCAGTGAGGCTGAGCATTTTTTCATATATCTGTTGGCTGCTTGCATGTCTCCTTTCGAGAACTGTCTATTCATATCTTCGCTCACTTTGTAATGGGGTTGTTTGTTTTTTTTCTTTTTCACACATTTGCATTCATTGTAGATCCCAGATGTCAGGCCTTTGTCAGATATATGGTTGGCAAATAGTTTTTTCCCAGTCTGTGGGCTGTCTCCCTGCTCTCTTAATGGTTCCTTTGGCTTTGCAGAAGCTTGTCAGTTTGATGAGGTCCCACTTGTCTATCTTATCTTTTATGGCATGGGTACTTGGGGTTCTGATAAGGAATTGGTTGCCAGTCCCAATTTCCATAAGGGTGTCTTCTGCATTTTCTAAGAATTATAGTTTAAGGTTATATGTTCAAGTCTTTGATCCAGTTAGAGTTCACTTTTGTGTTTGGTGATAGGTAGGGGTCTTGTTCTAATCTTCTGCATGTGGTCAGCCAGTTTTCCCAGCACCATTTACTGAATAGGTCCTCCTCTCCCCAGTGGTTGGTGGTAGAGGCTTTGTTGAAGATGAGTTGGTTGAGAAATTGAGGTTTTGCTTGTTGAATCTTTATCCTGTTCCATTGGTCTACATGCCTGTTTTTGTACCAAATACCTGGTTGTTTTGATTATTGTAGCTTTATAATGAAGTTTAAAGTCTGGGAGTGATTATGTCATAAGAAAACTACCTACAGAAAAAAAAAAAAAAAAAGGGCCTGGACCAGATGGCCTTCCAGCATAATTCTACAAAATATGCAAGGAGGAACTGACAACAATCCTATTAAAAGTATTCCTGGCAATTGAGAAAGATGGAACTCTTCCCAAGTCATTTTATGAAGCTAACATCACATTGATACCCAAACCAGGTAAAGATCCAACAAAAAAGAGAACTACAGGCCAATATCCTTGATGAATATAGATGCTAAAATTCTCAAAAAGATCCTAGCAAACTTGACCCAACAACACATCTCAAAAATCATCCGTCATGATCAAGTAGGCTTCATCCCCGGGATGCAGGGCTGGTTTTGGTTTAACATTCGCAAGACCTTAAACGTAACTAAATACATCAACTGATGTAAAAACAAAAGCCACATGATTATATTAGATGCCAAAAAGCTTTTGATAAAATCCAGCACCCTTCTTGATTAAAAAACCCTTGAATATATAAGCATAGATGGAGCATACCTCAAAATATTAAAAGCCACCTACGATAAACCTACAGCCAGCATACTGTTAAACAGACAAAAATGGAACCATTTTCCCTGAAAACTGGAACAAGACAAGGATGCCCACTGTCACCTCTCCTTTCCAACATAGTTTTGGAAGTTCTAGCTGAGCAATCAGACAAGAGAAGGAAATCTGGGGTATCCAAATAGGAAAAGAGGAAGTCAAGTTATCCCCCTTTGCAGATGTCATGTTTCTATACCGGGAAAACCCAAGAGAACCTGTTTAAAACCTCCTGCACTGATAAAGGACTTTGGCAAAGTCTGAGGGTATAAAATAAATGTACAAAAGACCGTCGCATTTCTATACATCAATAATAAACAAATAAAAAGCACTATCCCACTCACAATAGCCACAAAATAAATGAAATACCTTGGCATTTTCCTAACCAGAGTTGTGAAAGACCTTTACCATGCAAACTATGAAACACTGCTCAAAGAAAACAAAGATGACACAAACAAATGGAAAAATACTCCATGCTCATGAACTGGAAGACTCAACGTTAAGATGTCCATCCTACCCAAGGCAATCTATAGATTTAACACAATACTCATTAAATTACCAGCAGCAGCATTCTTCTCAGACCTAGAAACAACAATACAGAAATTCATATGGAAACATAAAATGACTATGAATAGCTAAAACAATCTTCGGCAAAAAAGAAAAAGAAAAGACCCTAACAATTTTTAACAGTACTGTTCAGTTTTGTTTTTGTTTAAGGATGTCTTTCAAGGTGGGTGTGGTGGCTCAAGTCTGTGATCCCAGCATTTTGGGAGGCTGAGGTGAGAGGATTGCCTGAGCACAGGGGTTCAAGACCAGCCTAGACAACTTGGTTTGACCTCATCTCTACCATAAATCAAGAAAAATTAGTTAGGTGTGGTGGTGCACACCTGTAGTTCCAGCTACTTGGAAAGCTGAGGTGGCGCCACCTGAACCCAGCAGGTCGAGGCTGGGGTGGCCTTGAGCATACCGCTGCACTCCAGCCTGGGTGAGAGAGTGAGACTCCAACTCAAAAAAAAAAAAAAAAAAAGAATGTCCTTTAATTTGAAGTGTCTGATATTTTCTCATGATTAGAGTCACATTATGCATTACTGGGAAGAATCATGCAGAAGTGATGTTTCCTTCTCAGTTTATCATATCATGAAAAATATGAGACTGATATATGGTTAAAGAGGTGTATGTCAGGACTCTCCACTCTGTACATTTCCCACCCCCCACCTTTTTAACTACTAAATAATTTTGAGTGGGAAGGACACTTGGAGACTCTGTATGTATTTTGTGCCTGTTTAAATTTATATCCACTGGTTTTAGCAAGCATAAGGTCTTGCATATGGCAATTATTTATGCAGTGTTCTAACTGTGTGATTCTATTTCCTGCTTCACTATTCCTCTTCTGACAACACCCCAATGAAGTTGGGAAGAGGTACCTCCTTACTTCCTGGGGAGGATGAAAATTCAAACTTTTTAAGTAGTCTCCCTTGACACTATGAGGGCCTTAGTTACCGAGTAGTGAAGGTGAAAGCCCTGGCTTCCTACTTGACATTGTGTAATACACATCCAGTGGAGGAGCTGAGGGAACCTTGTTACAATTGGTGAGAGTGAAGTCTATGCACGCCACTCAATTTTTGTTGTAGTCAGGGAGGGATTACAGTTAATTTTCTATGGTGTTTGGTTTGTGTGGAGTAGTTATCTAAAAGTTTTCTGTTTTGCTAGGCTGCCCCTTTTCTGGTCCTATGGCTAGAGAGGGCTTTTCTCCTTTCGTCTGTGTCCATTGGTATTTCCAGGTTTTTGGCTTCAGGTCATATTTTAGGATGTAAAAGGCAGAATGAAAACTTAGGAAATACATCACCACATAGATTCCTGGGTTTGAGTTCCTTCCCATTATCTATGTTCTTTCTGCAACCTATCTTATGTTTGTTTTCATAGATAATATTCAGAGCTTTTAGTTGTACTTCACAGGAAGAATAGGGAAATTTATGACTTCACCTTTCCAGAATCATCGTTCTCTTTTGCCTGTTTTTTTATTAGATTTTTTTTTTTTTTTTTTGATTATTGAGTTTTGAGACTTCATATATCTGGATACAAATTTTTGGTCAAAAATGTGACTTGCAAATATTTTCTTACAGTCTATGGCATATGTTTGCATTCTCCTAACTGTCTTTCACAGAGAAAAGGATTAAACTTTGATAAAGTTGAATTTAACAGTGTTTTATTTTATGGATTTTGCTTTTGTATCTAAAAACCCTTCGCCTAGCAAATGATCACAGATTTTCCCTGTGTATTTTTCTCAAAGTTTTATCATTTTTGAATTTTACATTAAATTCTATTTTTGATTTTTAAATTAATTATGCATAAGCTTTCAGTATAAACCAAGAGTTTCTTGTTTATTGTGCATATAGATGTCTAATTGTTCTATCATTTTTTGAAAAGATTAGACTTTGAATTGCTTCTGTACCTCTGTCAAAATTAGTTGACTATATTTTGTGGATTTATTTCTGGGCTCTCTATTTTGCTAAATTTATCTATGCATGTAATCATTTATACTGAACTGCCTTGACTACTGTAGCCGTACATTAAGTTTTGATATCAGGTAGCGAGTAGTCAAACTTTTCCTCTTTAAAATTATTTGTGGTATTCTAGTTCATTTGTTTGTACATGTAAACTTTACAATAGGCTTGTTGCCATTTATTTTTTAAAAAGCATGCTGAGATTTTGATTTGGCTTATGTTAAATCTGTTTGCAGAGATTTACATCTTAAAACCAATATTACATCTTCTTATCCATGAAACTCTCTATATTGCCATTTTTGTGTTTGACATTATTAATTTTTTTCTATATTTAGAAAGCTTTAATAAACTTTCTTCCTAACTTTAATCTCCTGTTGAGATAATTTGTGTCTAGGGTGGGGATAGTTACCAGAGCAAACACTAGTAAGTTTGAGTTTCAGTCTTCTCTTTGCACTGTGCTTAGAGAGGGTCTTTTTGCTTGGTGCTATTCTGTTGGCCTCTTGTGGTATACTGAATTTAGTAGGTTGGCAGTGAAGAGCAGAGTATGTAGGGGGTGGGAGAGAGTTCAGTCCCTGTTCTTCTGATTAAGCCTCACTCTTAGATATGTAACCAGTCTCTGGGTCTCTGGGGTATCTACTCTACAAGTTATCTTGCCCCTCACCTAATTTTGGGTCCACTAGGTAATCTTGCTTCTCCAACAGGGGCTGAATTTTCCCTCATTTTCTTCTCTCAGTGGCAGCTGATGCTTTAAAGGCAGCAGCACTTGTTCTTTCACCAAACATTAGACTTTCATTCAGAAGGAGAAAACTCCAGGAGAGATTCTTGCATCTATCACACAGCTGCTGTGTTATCTCAGGTCTAGATCACAGTCAACATTTCTTTGGTTTTTTTTTCTGTTTTTTTTGTTGGTAAGCACCCAGTGCATTTTTTGAAGAGCCTACAGGAAGGCAGAGTTTTCCCCAATTTCTAAAGCCTTCAGGGGTTTTATATTGCCCCTTCAGCCCACACGACAGCTTTGTCATTTTGCTAACTGCTCTTGCTGAACTCTTCTTATGTCTACTCCAGGTTAACGAGTTCTTTTATCTCCTCTCTCCCTGCAGATTCCTTTTCTGTTAGATTCCAGGCCAGTTGTTTTCCTCCGTAAGCTTAGTTAGCCAATAGGTTAAAAAATCTAACGTTAGTCTGGCTAACCTTTTTTTAATGGTAAGTTTTATGTGCCATTTAAACTAGTCTATGAGGTACTCTAACAGTTGGTCAAACATCATTCTAGGTGTGTCTGTAAGAGTTTTTCTGGATGAGAGTAATACTTGACTCTGTAAACTGAATAAAGCATATTGCCCTTCCTAATAATGGGTGTGCCTCATCTAGTCAACTAAAGCTCTGAATGAAGCAAATGTCTGATTCTCCCAACAGTAAGAGCGGACTCCTCATGCCTGACTACCTAAAACTGGTACATAAGTTTTTTCTTGCCTTTGGACTTGAACTAAAACATTGGCTCTTCCTGTATCTTGAGTTGGCAGGCATTTAGACACCATTGTCTTTCCTGGGTCTCTAGCTTTGCAACTGCAGGTCTTGGAACTTGTTAGCATCCATAATTGCATAAAACAATTATTTTGAATAAATCTCCTTAGATATTTAGGTGTGTGTGTTTGTGTACATTTCTCTGGAGAACCCTGACTAATATCCTTTCACAAATATCTTCCCTCTTTCTGATTATCCTACCCATAAAAATACTTACAGATACTGTAAATGCAAATGTCAAGTTCCAAGATACAATCAGAAACTTTCTTTGCCAGCCAGGAAGTCTCATTCTTTCCTGCAGTTATTTCCACAGAGTGTTTGTATCAACACACTCACTTCTGCTAATCAATTTCCATGTAATATTTATTGAATTAGGCAAGAATGGCTATAGTAGCTGGAAATTAGGAACCTAGCAAATCCTTGTCATGTCTGGGGCAAGGATGCCTCTTGAAAGGTAGCCAAGAACTTTTCAAATGTGTCAAAGGTGTATAATCAAGAGCTCTAATCACCTTTTTATTCATAATTCCAGTCTAACCAAACTCTTTAAACTACACACACACACACATACACACACACACACACACACACACACACACACACACACACACACAACACAGGCTTTATTTTAATAAAGTCCCATGGTGACTGGATTTAAACTCTTGACAGTTATCCATAATGACTAGATAGACTCAATTTTCAAAATCTGCACTGTGGCCCTAAGATTGGAGGAAAGCTCTTTCTCCATTAATCACAAAACTTTCCTCTTTTCCCTGCCTCAGGATAAATAAAGCAATAAGCCTCATCTTCTAACATAAGTATAATAGAATTGACTGTTAAACAGATTGCGATGTCCTTATAGCATTATTTTGACCACAAAATGAAGTACAAAATGAACAAAGAATGTTTTGGGATCCGTTTTCTTATCTTTATGCAACTGGACCTTGAAAGTCACTAAACTTTTATAGGGTTAGGGCTTAATGGCCCAATTGGTGACATACTACCATCTTCAGAATTACTTTAGGATGAATCACTCTTCTTGATAATCTTTAGTGTGTTTTTGTAGTGGGTAAAATCATAAGCCGTACTCATAAATAACACAATGAAGATAAATCATGCTTTTTTGAGGCACCATAATAATAGATGCTACATTTAACAAAAAATAGAATACAGAGCACAAAAACACACTCTGGCTCATGAATTCATCATGTTTGTGATAACAGTTCTCCCCAATGCCAGGAAAATGATTTTCAGTGTGTAAATGCAATCCTGATGCCCAAACAGCAGGAGACCATCAAGTGCCAGAATGGTGGCAGCAGGGACATTATTCAGCAACTGTATCCATCCTAGCTGGGAATGAAGCTGAGTCATCCTGAAGGAATATGCTTCAGTGGCATAAGGAGTTCAGCCCAAGGACAGAACCCAAGGAATAATCCACCAGGAGAACAAGAGCCCTATACAATCTGGGCTATGGGGTCCTGGTGCCTTTGCTATAAAGGGCCAGGATTAACAGTGAATCATGTTTTTCTGATTCATTTATGTTGATTTATAGGAAAAGAAATGAAAAATGATGTGAAAATTATTGGTATTTATTTTTCAAAGTAGGACTTACAAGACATTAGGGAGTTCAGATATACCAGATGGTGCAAAAAACAGGCAAAAGAGGACAGTAGCATAGAAAAACACTAATTCATATGATAAAATTAATCTTTTTTTCTTTTTTAAATATATTTTTAATTTTAAAGTTGTGGGGTACAGTTAAGGGTTAGGTATACAAATATTTATTGTGCAGGTAAACTTGTTGATGAGGTGTGCCCCACTTTCTCCAGACAGATATTGACTACCGTTAATCCCACCTCCCTTCCCCTCTCTGCCCCCCCCATAGGTTCCCACCACTGTCAATTCTTTTCTTATAGTATTACTTTAGTTGTTCAAGGTCCACTTATGAGCGAGAACACGTGATGCTCAGATCTTTGTTTCTGTGGGAGATCACTCAGTATTATAAACTCTAATTCCATCCAGGTTGCTGTAAAATTCATGATTTTGTTCTTTTTTATGGCTGCGTAATATTCCATTGTGTATATGTACCACGTTTTTTTTTTTTTGAGTTGGAGTCTCACTCTGTCACCCAGACTGGAGTGCAGTGGCCGCTCCCGGCCACCGCAGCCTCGACCTGCTGGGCTCCGGCGATCCTTCCGCCTCAGCCTTCCAAGTAGCTGGAATTACAGGCATGCGCTACCATGCCTGCCGATTTTTTGATTGATTGTAGAGATGAGGTCTCATTGCCCAGGTGGGTCTCGAACCCGCGGGCTCAGCCAATCCACTCACCTCAGCCTCCCAAAGGCACGGGATTACAGGCTGAGCCACCGAGCCCGGCTTGTACCACATTTTTAAATCTAGTTCTCTTTTGATGGACAGCATGGTTGGTTCCATGATCTTGCTATTCTGAACAATGCTGCAATAAACATACATGTGCAGGTATCTTTTTGATACAGTGATTTGAGTTCTTCAGGGTATATTCCCAGTAGGGGGATCGCGGGGTCATATGGAAGTTCGATTTTTAGAGTATTTAGGAATCATCACACTGATTTCCACAGAGGCTGTACTAGTTTACACTCCCATCAATAGTGTAGAAGTGTTCCCTTTTCACCACATCCTCTCCAGCATCTGTTATTTTTTGAGTTATTGATAATGGCCATTCTGACTGGAGTTAGGTGGTATCTTAGTGTAGTTTTAATTGGCACCTCCTTGATTACTAGAGGTAGAACATTTCTTCATGTATCTGTTGGCAGCTTGTATGTCTTCTTTTGAGAAGTGTCTGTTCATATCTTTTGCCCACTTTGTAATGGGTTGTTTGTTTTTTTTCTTTTCAGCATGTTTGAGTTCCTTGTAGATCCTTAATGCTAGGCCTTTGTCAGACATGGAGTTGGCAAATATTTTTTCCCAGTCTGTGGGTTGTCTTCCTGCTCTTTTGATGGTTTCTTTGGCTTTGCAGAAGCTTGTCAGTTTAATGAGGTCCCACCTGTCTACCTTATCTCTTATGGCCTGGACACTTTGGGTTTTGTTCAGGAATTGGATGCCAGTTCCAACTTCCATAGGGGTGTGTCCTGCATTTTCTAAAGTTCTTATGGTTTGAGGTTTTACATTTAAGTCTCTGATCCATTTAGAGTTAATTTTTGTGCATGGGGATAGATAGGGGTCCTGTTTCAATCTTTTGCATGTGGTCAGCCAGTTTTCCCAGCACTATTTACTAAATAGGTTCTCCTCTCCCCAGTGGTGGGTGGTGGAGGATTTGTAGAAGATGAGTTGGTTGAGAAATTGAGGTTTTGCTTCTGGAATCTCAATTCTATTCCATTGGTCTATATGCCTGTCCTTGTACCAATACCAGGATGTTTTGATTATTGTAGCTTTATCATAAAGTTTAAAGTCTGACAGTGTGATACCTCCTGCTTTGTTTTTTGTTTTGTTTTGTTTTTTTCTGAGGATTGTTCTGGCCATTCTTGGTAGTTCGTGTTTCCATATGAATTCCTGTATTATTTTTTCTAGGTCTGAGAAGAATGTTGCTGGTAATTTGATGGGTATTGCATTAAATCTGTAGATTGCCTTTGGTAAAATGGACATCTTCACAATGTTGATTCTTCTAATCCATGAGCATGTGATATTTTTCCACTTGTTTGTGTCATCTTTGATTTCTTTGAGCAGTGTTTTGTAGTTTTCATTGTAAAGGTCTTTCAAGTTTCTGGTTAGGAAGATGCCAAGGTACTTCATTTTCTTTTGTGGCTATTGTGAATGGGATTGTACTTTTTATTTGGGTTTCTGTTTGTTTATTATTGGTGTAAAGAAATGTGATTGTCTTTTGCACATTTATTTTACACCCTGAGACTTTGCCAAAGCCCTTTATCAGTGCAAGGAGGTTTTTGACAGATTCTCTTGGATTTTCAAGGTATACAATCATGTCATCTGCAAAGAGAGATAACTTGACTTCCTCTTTTCCTATTTGGATACCCCTGACTGCCTTCTCTTCTCTGATTGCTCTAGCCAGGACTTCCAATACCATATTGAACAGGAGGGGTGAGAGTGGGCATCCTTGTCTTGTTCCAGTTTGCAGGGGAAATGGTTCCAGTTTTTGTCTGTTTAGGAGTATTCTGGCTATTGGTTTCTCATAGATGGTTTTTACTATTTTGAGGTATGTTCCATGTATGCCTAGAAGTTTGAGTATTTTTATCAAGAAGGGATGCTGGGTTTTATCAAAAGCTTTTTCTGTATCTAATGATATAATCATGTGGTTTTTGTTTTGACATCTGTTGATGTATTTAATTACATTTATGGTCTTATGAATGTTGAACCAGCCTTGTGTCCCAGGATGAAGCCTACTTGATCATGATGGATGATTTTTGAGATGTGTTGTTGATTCCGGTTTGCTAGAATCTTGTTGAGAATTTTAACATCTATGGTCATCAAAGATATTGGCCTGTAGTTCTCTTTCTTTGTTGGGTCTTTACCTGGCTTGGGTATCAATGTGATGGTAGCTTCATAAAATGACTTAGGGAAAGTTCCATCTTTCTCAATCACCTGGAATACTTTCAGTAGGATTGGTATCAGTTCCTTCTTAAATGTCTTATAGAATTCTGCTGGAAAGCCATTTGGTCTAGGGCTTTTTATGTAGGTAGTTTTCTTATTACATAGTCAATTTCCTTGATTGTTATTGGTCTATTTAGGGTCTCGATTTCTTTTTGTTTCAACCTAGGCAGGTTGTATAATGTCAGAAAGTCCTCCATTTTGTTAAGGTTTTCAAGTTTGTTTCCATACAAGTGTACATAGTAGTCCCTAATGATCTTTTGTATTTCTTCAGGGTCAGATGCGACTTCACCTTTTATATTTCTGATTGTGTTTATTTGGGCTTTTTCTCACTTTTTCTTCATCAGCCTAGCTAGGGGCCCGTCAATTTTGTTTATCCTTTCAAAGAATCAGCTTTTTGTTTCATAGACTTTTTTGTCTTATCTTTTTGTCTTCTATGTCCCAGATTTGGGCTTTTATCCTGGTGTCTGGATTCTTCTGCTGAAGTTAGGGTTTTGGTGGTCTTGCTTTTCCAGCTTCTTAGGTGAGTTGTTAGGCTGTTAACTTGTGATCCTTCCATTTTCTTCATGTGCATTTGTATAGATACGAATTCCCCTCTTACTACAGCTTTCATGGCATCCCAGAGATTTTAGTAAGATGTTTCTTCATTTTCATTTGTTTCTAGGTATCTTTTAATCTCTGTTTTGATTTCATCATTGACACAGGAGTTGTTTAGCATCATGCTGTTTAGTGTTCATGTCTTTGTGGGTTTTGGGGAAACTTGTTGGTGTTGATGTTTATTTTTATTCCACTGTGGTCCAAGAAGGTGCATGGTAAAATTTCAGTCCTTTTAAATTTGCTTATGCTTGATTTATGGCCAAGTATGTGGTCGATCTTAGAGTACGTTCCATGCAGTGATGAGTAGCATATATATTCTGTGGTCGTTGGGTGGAGTGTTCTGTAGGTATCAATTAAGTCCATTTGGTAAAGAGTCACATTGAGATTCCGGATCTCATTGCTGATTTTTTGTCCTGATGATCTGTCTAGGGTTGTGAGTGGGGTATTAAAGTCCCCAGCTATGACAGTGTTAGAGTCAATATCTTTTTTGAGATTACCTAGAAGCTGCTTTATGAAAGTTGGTGCTCCTGTGTTGGGTGCATATATGTTTAGGATGGATATTTCTTGTTGATGGATTGAACATTTTATCAGGCAAAAGAGGACAGTTACAGAGAAAAACATTAATTAATATGGTAAAATTATGCTTATTCTTTTTTTGTTATTTGTCTAATTAAAAATTTAGGTTGTTTATATCTCTTGTGAAAAAGTGCTTTGAAATTTTTTTGCACAATGGATTTCTTCATAAAATTTGGGTCTAGAAAACATAAAATTTTATTGTCTAATAAAATGAATGGTAATATATGCTTAAGCAAAGCAGATTAAATATTTCTTAGTACTTTAAGTTTTCCTCATATGATGTGAACCCATCAATAGTTGAGTAATTAATTGTACATTATCATATGACAAGTCCTTTTTTAAATACCTCTCAATTCCTTTTCATATTGTTATTCACTTAATGAAGTTAAGACACAGAACACTAGGAGATATAATCCAAAATGTTATAATTTACCTAAACATAAAGATGAAATTTTGAGAATCATGTGAATACAGAAAGACTGAAAGGCCTGGGGATTAGGCATGGGGAGAAATGAAACATAATATCTTCTGCCATTTTTAATGTCCTTCCCTTTTGAATTCTTAATTCTGTATCAATGCTCAACAATAAACTAGTTTATTCAGTTGGTAAACATATATGATAGTGCCAATAAAAGAAAAATGTGAAAGACATCTACTGGATATTCAGAGGAGTGGTTAAACTTTAGTTTCTTGATAGACCCTATTGCTGTAAATCTGACTCTATTTGAGGTAAGATATTATCAATTTACAATTTCTCAGTGAAGATGGCAGTTCAAATGGCCAGTAGGGAATGCCCCAAGAATGGGCAAGAGTACGTATCTGCCAGTCTTTTAAAGCTATTCTGTCATATAAGAGATTTTTCTCTAAAATATATTCACTGAGAATGCCAAGCTTGAAGCTTGTATGATTTCTGCTCCTTGCTTTGGAAGGAATTCCAGTATAGACTGTGTTACAAAATCTATATCTTTGCTAAGTAACTTCTAGAAAAACAGTATCATGATCAAGGTGTTTAGTATTGAAGGACAATATAAAAGTTAGAATATACAAAAATAATTCAAAATTTATTTTCCATGTTTTGTTAAGAAAAATTATACTAAGAAAAACAAAATTTTGCAGAAGGGTACAATTCTCAAGACCCTTGAGTTCACTTCCCTTTCATACTTCATTCAGGAGTATTCAAAATATATGACAGAAACGCACATTTCTTACACAGTAAGAGCTTATGTTATACTATTAATTAAAATATAAATTATGTAAAAGTAAATAATCTATTGGAATGGATATAATAAAAATAATAATAAAATCCAGTGTCTCAAAATTGAAGCTTTTCTTTCACCAATAGATTCAACCAAAACATTTTTTGATAAGCAACATTGTTCTCATTTTAAAATGAAGAATCTGTAAGAAAAGTTTCAGGATATTAAGTCTGAGAATGCTAAGAAAGGTAGGTAGAACTATTCTAAATACCCAAAATGGCGTCAACACAGAAGCTATAATTCAAACACAGAAATTCCCAATGTCAAGTTTTTTACCTTAAACTCTGGATAATTGTTTTCTATTCATCCATGTTCATAATAAACCTTTAACCTGCTGCTGACAGGCACTTTATTACTGAGTATGTGAAATAAAACATTAGCCATCTGTTAAAATCATCTCCCTACCTTTTAATGAAAATATTTTATTAGCTAGTGGAATTTCTCCACTTCCCTGAAATAAAGGACATAAGAAACTTCCATTGTTCGAGCTGACTGGGCTGCCAGATAGAACCCTCATCAGTCACAGATTGCCCTTGAGCAGCACAGTTTTATGATATTTCTAAAGAGTCCATTTGCACCTGAAAATGTTCTTCCATTTCAGAAATGTACTTTTGAAGTAGACACATTTTCTCTCTCTTCTATTCTCAAAAAACGAGAGAGAGAGAGAGAGAGAGAGAGAGAGAGAGAGAGAGAGAGAGAGGTGTTTTTCTCTTTACTGCCTTTCTTTGTTTTCCATAGCACATTCAATAAACCGTTCTGTCAAGAGAAAGAGCAAAGGACTCAATTCAATAAAAAATTGCTGTGATTATGCTATGCAATTTTGCTCCTGGTACTTTATCACAATTTGCCATTCAAGTGGACACTGCTGTGCTTCCAGCTCTAGAAGGGGAAAAAGCCCCATCAATGGCTACAAGGTCATTTGAGACCAGAAAGACACCAGCCCAATTTGAGCGTGTGTCATGGCAGATTGCCAGTAGTCCTTGTATCATAAGCCAAAGTCACACTTCATGAAACGCAAAGCTACCAGAATGATCATTATCAAATAATATTTGTTTCCCTGGATCATCTCAGGGTGCGAGATGACCTCTTACTGCTACATAAGATGCTGCAGTTCTTTTCAGACTTCAAAGGTACACATAACTACTTACTGCCTTGTTCATTACTGCTCCACCTCAAGGCCATTCTAAGGGGTGTGAAAAACTAGGAAGGAGCTCAGGCATGGAAGGATGATTCAGTCAGCTTGCAGTGTACATGGAATTGAAAAGAACAAAAGTAAAAAAAGAGATCTTGTATCTTCCAGGATAATCTAGGTCTTCTTTTAATGAGGCTACTTTGCTAAAAATGATGTGCCCTCAGCATTGATTCAACATTAATTGACATATTTAGTAAAGATTGCTACTAACATCTTTGTGTATATGTTACAGGTTGAGCACATTTCTAGCTGTTATGGGTCAGTGTGAAAGATTACTAAGATATTTTATACTATAGCTTTGCTCATCTGAGGTAGACTTTATCTCAGAGTAGGTAGCAGGCAAAGGGGACCACTATATGATGCTATGAGAGTTGAGCACTGCACAACTTTGGAGGGTGCTATTGACATCACAGTCTACACTCTACAGTAGTTGTAATTGCAAGACTTAGTTCATATCTTACAGTTGCCATGGAGAAGTCACCAAATTAGCACTGAGAGAATTTATTGCATTTGCAGTTATCAAATCTTCAGGTTTCCAAAGTCATCAAGTACAAGATGTATAAAGGGCTGTATTTTGATTCACCCCCTAAATGCTAAATAAATAATTTTTACATCATTTATTTAAAAAGATATTTTATGTTATTTTCATTCATACTAAGTCTTCAAAATTTGGTATACAGTTTACGCTTATAGTACATCACGATTCAGATGAGTCATATTTCAAGTACTCAGTAACTACGTGGGACTAGTGGCTACCATATTGGAGAACACCACCCTAATCTTACAGGTAAAGGCAGATGTGTAAAAATATTAAAATATTACAGAACATCTCAATATCTCTAAAATGCTCTTGCGATTCAAGAAAGGTAAAGAGTACACGTACCTGTAGGATCAGGGATTGTCTGTGACTATATTTGCTACTGTGATTAGGATTTGGCCTTAGTTTTAAAAGTAAAACATATGAGAAATTGGAAGGATTTATTATGGCCTTAAAAAGCATAAATATAAACTTGAAGGTGGAAAGTAGAGTGTATGTGAAGAGAAGAGTGTATTATGGTATGTCTGGAGGTTACTTTAAGAGGACGGTACATGGGGGGTTAGGCTTTTATTCCTTAGTAAGTAAATTATAATAATGAACAAAGCAGCAGCGATAGCACAAGTAAAGGAAAAACTACTGAAAATTACATCAGCAATACAAAATTAGATCTTTGTACTCCAAACAAAAGTTAAGTATCAAAGAAATTCTGATATTTTGATCCTGTGAAAGCAGAAACATGAAGACACCATGAACAAATTGAAAATGGTAGGAAAGGAAAATCACTGAATTAGGGCAATAATAAAGGAATTGGAGTTTGGGTATATCAAAGTTGAGAAATTGAAAAATAATTAAGTAGACATAGATCTTCGACAAGATTCCTGAGGGGTAGAATTGAAACTCAGAATAGATATTATACCTAGATCGTGCAACTGGGAATTATAGAGGAAGAAGTTGATGTTGGAACTGTGAAAGTTGATGAGAATCCATAAATGGGAACTATATTGGAAAAGAAAAACAGCACAACCTTGAAGAATATCATATCCAAAAGTCTTCAGGAAGATTAGAAGAGAGGAGAGAAAAGACAGCAGAAAATAAAAATCAGAATGCTATTTATCTTAGTAACTCCACTGGTATGATGTCTCAAAGGTTGTTCACAAAATTTTAGTTTGGGGAATTTCAAGTAATATGGTAAAGTAATATTGTAAGGTGCCCTCTTTACTGCTATCCATCACCACAACATGAAGATGTTCAATGAAATATAAAAAGAAATATCAGAAAATATACAAAGGTGTTTCTTAATTTTATATTTTTGAATCAAGTTCTATATTTAGAAAAACAAACATGGGAGAATGTCATTTACTTGCCTGAAATAGGTTGAGCCAGATAAATAAATAATTCAGCTAGACTTAAATTCTAGAAACTTACACTTTGCAGATATTCAACTGGATAACTTACCAAAACATCAACAAAATACAGAGAGGAACTGCAGAGTGAAGAATAAGAAATATAATTTTAGCAAAAAATGTAGATAAACAGGAAAAAGTTTATTTAAAGCAGAATGTGACTAAAAGATATGCATATTAAGTGGAACCCCTCTTTTTAGCTGGGAAGATTTAACCTTCATAAAGTAAGCTGAAACCGGGGGAAGTGGACAATTAATTAACCATATTTTTGGAGAAACACTGAGTCTGCACAGTTCTTACTGCATAGATGATAATAAAGCATAAAAAATGAAATTATGCAAAAAATTATAATACTTGCACAAAAAGGTATTAAGAACAGTATCTGGAAGATCCACAGTATACACATATTTGAAATGAAAGCTTAAGGAATAAGAAAAATGTTGGCAATGCAAGAATAACAATAAGCTGGGAAATTGGTAAATATGTAGGTAAATCTAAGTCAGTTTTTGCTATATTAAAAAAGTCAATAAAATACTGGATAAAAGCATTTATGTGGGGAGATGGGTAGTAAGTGTTATCATATTCCATGTTATTTTCATTCTTTGGAAAAACAGTAAAGAAGTTGATTAAATTTACACTCAGGTTGAAAAACCCATTTCAATAGCAACCTATAAAAGAAAGAAAATAAAGCAGGTAACTTCAAAGTAATTGAACGCAAAATATATATTTAACTTATAATAAAAAATAAAGACTAAGTAAAAATACAAACAAAAAAATCTCCAAGTGAGATTACGACAAAATAACATCATCTTGTAATTCTTGTAGGGTCATTAATTGTTATAAACTTTCTTGTATATAGACCCACAAAGTGCAATAGGAGAGTTTTGATTTTTCTGTTGTTTGTAGATAACACATCTACTTAAAATATTTTAAACTTTCTACAGTTAACATATATTTGTTTACTAAAGGAATCATAAAAGTATAAGTTAATTTATAGCAATCTCTAAACAGATGGAAAAATTTGGTGAGCAAATAAACCATAAATAATAATATCTCTTAGAAAGAATGTTCCCTTTATCCTTTATAGTAATTGTATGATAAAAAGTTTATTATAGAGTATGAAAAATTTATTTTTTATGTTCTCTGATGACATATTTATACTAGCAAATGAACACTTAAATGTTCAAATATGGGGATCTGTTAAATAAACTATACATCATTTTTTAAATTAAATAGCATGCAGGCATAAAAAATAATATATCACAGAAGGTTATAAGTGGCATGGGAAAATGTTTAAAATGTTAAACAAAAAGAAATTTTTAATAAAGTATATGCTACAGGATCATTATTCAAGAGATACATACTAGTGTGATGTCAGCAAGAAGGCAGAACAGGAGATACAAACCTTCTTCTCCCTGCAAAATGTAAATAAATAAATAGATATTCATTCATGCATAATAGTAGCCTTGGGAGTGCTCAAGGATTCATTTAAGAGCTTGCAGCAACACAGTAGAGAGAGAGAGACAAAAAAAAGAAAGAATAGCCACACAGAAAAAATTGCTGGAGACATTAGCATACCTGAGACATGTGGAGATAGACGTGAAGAAGAAAGGCAAAAGTATCATTATCAGTCATGTGGTGAATGCCACTGTGGCCTCTACGAGCCTTCTCTGTAGAGAACACCAGTATCTTTTGCTACTGAGATAACCAACAGTCATTTTAGCCTCTGAGAGAAACACTGCTTCCTACTCTCTTCAGCATGGAGTCACTATTGTGCTGCCTCAGGGACCAGATTCCCCAACACTTTCAATCCTGAGAAAACCCCAGATCCTGTAACAAGAATCATTTTGTAGGTACTCATAGTCCAAACCTCAGATCTGTGGCCACACCATGGTCCCTGTGCATCAAATTCTGGTACCACTTCCATAATAGGTAAGCTAGACCAGAAGCCAAGAAGAATGCTCTGGGCCACAACTTCACTGAAATAGATTAAGAGAACACAGTAGCATTTGTCATTGAAGATCCCAGTAGCCCTTGCCACTGTTCAGAATAGCCACAGCCTTGGCCTTTGCAGTCTTTGCCAATGCCAACCTCAGCTAAAGGAGCTCACCAAGCCAGGGATACCCCATCACACTCAGGTAGAGTACCCACACCTAAAATAAAATAAAAAATAAAAATAACTATGACAACAATAATTTGTTTACATATCATTACAGAAAATCATCAAATCACAAAGAAAGACAAGAGAGGGAAAAAAAAAGGAACAAGGGATCTGCAAAATCACCAGAAAACAATTAACAAAATGGTAGGAGTAATACCTTACCTATCAGTAATTATCCTGAATAAAAATAGATTAAATCTCCAATCAAAAACATACAGTGGCTGAATGGATTAAAAAACAAAATTCAAATATATACTGTTCATAGGAGACTCACTTCAACCTTCAGAACACACATAGACTGAGAGTGAAGGGATGGTAAAAGATTTTCCATACAAATGGAAACAAAAAGAGAGCAGGGAGAGCTATATTTCTATCAAAGTAAAAACAAAACAAAACAAAAAAGAGAAAAAGAGACAAATAAGGTTATTACAAAACGATAAAGTGGTCAACTCATTAAGAGGGTATAGTAATCATAAATATATGTACACTCAACACTGGAGCATCTAAACATATAAAGCAAATGGTAATAGATATGAAGAGAGAGAAGGTAATACTATAAGAGTAGGGCACTTCAGTACCCCACTTTTAATAATAAACAGATGATTCACACAGAAAATCAATAAGGACATAAGCAGACTTGTACTGTACTTTAAATCAAAGGGAACTAACAGACCAGACATACATTTTTCATCCCATAGCAACAAAATACACATCCTTCTCAGGCACACATTCTCCAGGACAGATTACTTATTAGGCCAAGAAACAATCTTAGCAAATTAAAAGATTAAAATCATATTATGCATCTTTCCTGATCACTGTGGTATAAAATTAGAAATCAATAGCAGAAGATATTTTGGACAACTCACAAGTATGTAGACATTAAACAACAAGATCCAGTAAAACCAAGGGATCAAAAGCAAAAAATAAATCAATAACTACCTTGTGACAAATGAAAATGATAGCACAACATATGAAATTTATGGAATGCAGCAAAAGAAGTTCTAAGAGGGAAATTTATAGCTATAAATACCTCCATTAAAATAGAAAAGAGCTCTCAAATTACAAAAAGTTATTACATGTCAAAGAAATAAAAGAATAAACTAAACCAAAGTTAGCAGAAGGAAAAAAAATAACAAAGATCAGAACAGAAATAAATGAAAGACTAGAAAAATAATAGAACAGACCAATGAAACTAAAGCTGTGTTTGTTGTTGTTGTTGTTTTGAGTTGGAGTCTCACTCTGTTGCCCAGGCAGGAGGACAGTGGCACACTTACGGCCACCCCAGCATCGACCCGCTGGGCTCTGGCAATCCTTCTGCCTCAGCCTTCCAAGTAGCCAGAACTGCAGGCGTGCACTACCACACCCAGCTAATTTTTGATTTATTGTAGAGACGAGGACTGGCCAAGTTGCCTGGGCTGGTCTCGAACCTGCGGGCTCAGGCAATCCACTCGCCTCGGCCTTCCAAAGTGCTGGAATTATAGGCTGAGCCAGCGAGCCCAGTCTAAAAGCTGTTTATTTTTTTTTTTAAAAAAGATAAACAAAATTGACAAACATTTAACTAAACTAAATAGGAGAGAAAAGACTCAAATATATAAAATTAGAAACAAAAGAGGAGACCTTGAAACTAATCATAACAAATTACTATGAACAGAAATACAAATAATTATTAGGGAAAACTGAACAATTATATGCCAAAAATTGAATAACTTAAAATAAATGGATAAATTTCTAAAAACATACCACTTACCAAAGCTGAACTATGAACAAATAGAAAATCTGAACAAATACTGCATGATCTCACTTGTATGTGAAATCTAAAACAATCAAACTCATAGATGCAGAGAGTAAAATGGTGGCTACCAGGGGATAAGGGAGGTGGACAGGGAATGGAGAGATATGGATTAAAGGGTACAAAGTTCCAGACAGATAAAAGGAACAAATTCTGGAAATCTGTTGTGTATTATGGTGACTATAATTAATAATAATGCATTATATACTTCAAAATTGCTAAGATTATAGGTCTTAAATATTTTCATTTTTAAAACATGGGAAGTATGTGAAGTGATGGTGATGTTAATTAGCTTGATTTAACCATTTCACAAGTATATATATATATATATATATATATATATATATATATATATATAAACTCTATATTGTACACCATAAATAGGTATAATTTTTATTTGTCAATTAAACCTTCATAAAGCTAGAAAAAAGAGGTATACACTACCAGGGGAAAAGGTGACTCTTTTTGTGTTTCCCTTTATGAAGTCTCTATATTCTCAATTTTCTATAATGATCATTTATTTCTTTTGTAGTGAGACATAAATTAATTGAGGTGGAGGCTAAAGTAACACCAGATTGGATGGCAATTTTCCATGTTGACTTCTGATAAATCCAAGTTCCAGGAAGGCCTCTAAAATTTCTAGTTTATCTATTGTTCTTTGTGTATACTTACTGTGAATCCTGCCCCCCGGGTCAAAACAACCTTGATGTCATCCTACTCCAATTGTCCTGTGCATCCCTTCTGAATCACGTACACCCTTTTCTTACAGTATGTAAGTTCTGCATCTATGGGATAATGGTGTATGATCTACCATCTTGTCTCACCGCGACGCAAACAGACATGACTTCTATTCATAAGTCCTTATTAAATGCTTCTTTCTGAGAAACTGGATTTGTTTAGCTTCTTTCTTTAGCCTCTCAGTTCCCTCAACTTTGGGGATAGATTTGCATGAACCTGTTCAATGTAGAAAAATTAATAATTCCTGATATGACTATATAATGTTGTATTACTATGCAATCAGTATTAATGTTAGTAAATTAAATATTATTCTTTGTATATAATTGAAAACACCTGGTTTAAAAGATATGGTATTCCTTCTAATAAAATAACTGGCAATATGCTGTGTTCTATCCACCTAAATCAACCATCAAAGTGACTATTTCAGGATGTAAGCTTTAACTAATTAACAATAAAATTGTGTCAGAAATAAGGAGGTATTGATATGACAGCACACTATTGTGAAAGATTTCTCCAGTTCTGTTTTTGTAGTACTCATTTTGTGTGTGAATTTTTTGATGAATGCCTTTTTTACATCCCCTGTGACTCAGTGAACACCTTGAAAAAGTATAAATAAATATATACATAATCCACTTTAAACATCAATGTTTCTGTTTGTACCTCATCAACAATACCAAAAAGATCCATTATACCATTTTAGAAAATAAAAGAATGTATTCCATTTCATAACTAGTTTTGGATCTAATTTTAATTGTTAGAATTTTAGGATGTAAAATATTTAAGGTTTTGAAATAATTCTACTTTTATGATAAAATTTGTAGGAACAGATTAGAAAATAACAAATCTTCATTGCTTACCTATCAAAATTTTTCTCACCACGTGGCCATATATATTCTATATGCATCCATGATATTGGTTGATGTACTAATAAGTACTTTTATAAATAAAAATATCCAGAGGTTTTTCATCTTTACTATAGATACTTTAGTGTCTTCCAAAACAGACAATAATGCTATCCTTTCCTCCATTCAATTTATAGAGTGCTATGGGGTGGATGGCATTGTTTCAGAGATTTCTTACTGTGTTTATTTTAATTACTCAAAATCTGTTCATAGAAACTTGTCTATGGAAGAAATCAATGACCAAACACAGAAAAAACAAAAGAAAAAAAATTATATATTGATGGTTAGAGGAGGAATTTTTTTAAAGATTTCCAAATCAACAAACTGTCCAAATAAATAATGTATGCTGCAGCTGGCTCTTACATGGGCCAGAGTGTCCAATAGCAGCAGATGTCCCAGTTCTATAAATGAGCTAGTAGAGGAAGGTCCTAAATTGAGAAATAAATTGAAATGCAAGTTTACAAGCGAGCATTTGATTGTAGAAATAATAGGTTGAATATGTTTTTTTCCTAAAAATTTCCATAGGCGTCAGAGTAAAATGCTTTTTAGATAAAAGATAGGACAATATCATATAGCACCCAAAGAGTGAACTGATCTCTTTGTTGATTTGTTTGTTTGTTTGTTTTAGATAAGCTCTTTCTCCTCTATACTTGAAAGGGAAAGTTGTTGTTTCTATTTAGAAATATGTTTAGAATCTAGAGGAATGGCCTTTTCGAAAATTGACATGGATCTATTGCAATGACACTTATTTATCAGTGATTTGATGAGAACCAGGTCTGAGTCTAGAACTGCTGATAAAGTAAATGCCAAGATGTAAACACTCAAATTGAATATTTAATGAAAATTTTAATGTATCAAATGAACCCTGTTCTCAAGTGTGTCCATCAAATGGAAATGATATTTTAAAAAAATAATACTTCCACTTCAACAGGTGAAGGGCACCCAGGAGACAAGAGTGCACATGAACACCAATGATGAGAACACTATGTTGAGAAGGAAATAGAAGTTCTCACAAAGAGGTTACCTCTGAATGGTTTTGAAGTCTTGATAGTCACTCACTGAGTAAGTAACATCATGGGAAGAGAAAGTATTCTAGGCAAAATAAATAACACGCATACAGTCTGGAGTATTTGAAGTACATAGCAACCAGATTTGGAATGACTGGAACACAAGTTAAAAAGCGGAAGCAGTAGTCTGGGGCAGGAAGGTCATAAATCCTGATAGAAGGCCAGGAAGGTCATAAATCATGGATTCCCAACCCTGGGCAGTGGACTGGTACCTGTTCGTAGCTGTTACCAACCTGGCTGCACAGTGGGAGGTGAATGGCAGGCATAAGGAGCTCTAGCCTCTGTCAGATCAGTTGCACCATTGAATTCTCATAGGAGCACAAAACCTATTGGGAACTGCGAATGTGAAGGATCTGGGTTACGCACTCCTTATGAGAATTGAATATGTGATGATCTGAGGTGGAGTTCAGGTGGTGATGCTAGCGCCAGGGAGTGACTGCAAATACCGATTAATATTAGCCCAGCGGGTCGAGGTTGCGGTGGCTGGGAGCGGCCACTGCACTCCAGTCTGGGCGACAGAGTGAGACTCCAACTGAAAAAAAAAAAATTAGCAGTGAGGTTTGACTGCACGTACCCCACCCACCCTATCTATGGAAAATTGTCTTACACAAAGCTGGTCCCTGATGCCAAAAAGACTGGAAGGCAATGTCATAAAATCTTGTATGCAATGCTTAGGAGTTTAGATTTTATCTTGTAAGAAATGGTAACCTGCCGGGCTCGGTGGCTCAGCCTGTAATCCTGCGTCTTTGGGAGGCTGAGGTGAGTGGATTGCCTGAGCCCGCAGGTTCGAGACCCGCCTGGGCAATGAAACCTCATCTCTACAATAAATCAAAAATCAGCCGGGCGTAGTAGCGCATGCCTGTAATTCCGGCTACTTGGAAGGCAGATGCGGAAGGATCGCCAGAGCCCAGCAGGTCGAGGCTGCGGTGGCCGGGAGCGGCCACTGCACTCCAGTCTGGGCGACAGAGTGAGACTCCAACTCAAAAAAAAAAACAAAAAAAAAAACAAAAAACAAAAAGAAATGATAACCCATTTAAAAATTTGTGAGAAGTAGAGAAACATGTATTGGATTTTCCACGAGGAAGGTAGAATTCCTCCACATCACTGAACCATTTGACTAGATCATAAGTTCTAGTCTTCCCCATCTGTGTGTCTCCTAAACTCAGCAACTCATCTTTACTCAGCAAATTAAACATAGCCCTTCTTGATGCCTTTCAGATCACTTCAGTTTTGTTTTCGGTAATTCCTAGAACAGCATCTGCCACATGGTAGATGAGCACACTCAAGCTCAGGAAAGTCCACCTGCTTATTTAAGATCAAGCAATGGCCGGGCTTGGTGGCTCAGCCTGTAATCCCAGTGCTTTGGGAGGCCGAGGTGAGCGAATTGCCTGAACCCGCGGATTCAAGACCTGCCCAGGCAACTTGGCAAGACCTCATCTCTACAATAAATCAAAAATTAGCCGGGCATGATAGCGCACGTCTGTAGTTCCAGCTACTTGGAAGGCTGAGACGGAAGGAACGCCGGAGCCCAGCAGGTGGAGGCTGCAGTGGCCGGGAGCGTGCCACTGCACTCCAGTCTGGGTGACGCAGTGAGACTCCAACTCAAAAAAATAAATAAATAAAAATTAATAAAATAATTTTTAAAAAGATCAAGCAGCAAGTCCATGGCAAACAAAGTAAAGGATAGAAATCAGTCTGAGTGTAAATTCTCAGACTCATTCTTCTTTGATGTACTCTGAGACTCTCATTTGTATCAGCCAAATTGCCTCCACCTGGATTTTCCTCTAGTATTATAAACTCAATAGTGTCACATCCAAATTAGTTGATTTCTGTCTATTTCCTGTGTCCCATGCTCTTGCTTTTGTTAAATAAGTTGCCAATGACATCATCTATACTTAAAACCTCAAAGTCAGCCTGATTTCACCTACCCCTACCTACGACTTCAATTACTTCCCACATTCTGTTAATTTCACCATTGTGGTGATTTTGAAAATACATTCTAGCCGGGCTCGGTGGCTCAGCCTGTAATCCCGCGCCTTTGGGAGGCTGAAGTGAGTGGATTGCCTGAGCCCGTGGGTTTGAGACCCTCCTGGGCAACTTGGTGAGACCTCATCTCTGCGATAAATCAAAAATTAGCCCGGTGTGGTAGCGCGCGCCTGTAGTTCCAGCTACTTGGAAGCCTGAGGGGGAAGGATCACCAGAGCCCAGCAGGTCGAGGCTGCAGGTGGCCGGGAGCGGCCACTGCACTCCAGTCTGGGCGACAGAGTGAGACTCCAACTCAAAAAAAAAAAAGAAAAGAAAAGAAAATACATTCTTTGTTTCATTTCACGCTATCCTAAACTTCTGAAATGAGCTCCTGTTTTTCCTACTGTCATCAAACCTCCCCTCCTTCCAATTTATCTTTTCTAAGTTCATTTCTAGTATTGGCAAAATATAGTTCTTTCCAGTTATAGACCTGAAGTCCCTTGTCAGCTGAGGGGGCACTCTCAGTTCCTAGAAACCACTGGAGTTCTTGTCCTATGATTCCGTCCATCTCAGCAATGGAGAACATCCCTTGTGTCCAAATACTCTCATGTCTTGACTCACTCTCTCTTTGCCACCAGTCAGGTAAAACTCTCTGCTTTTAATGGACTCAGATGGGTTATGCCCATTTGAATAATCTCTCTTTCTTAAATTTAACTATATCATATAAGGTAACATAATCATAGAGCAATATCTCTTCATATTCACACATTTCAAACAATGTAAAGGGGGGAATATATAAGGGTCAGGGTCACTGGGGAATCATCTTAGAATGCTGCCTACTGAACCAGAAGCTGAAATATACTGCAAGATTAAAATCTGATGATAGGGACATAGGAACAGAAAGAGAAGAAAGGTCAAGTATAGAATAAACAATATAAGTATACAGAGGAAATGAATGTATGGAAACATGACATTTCAACTGAGTGGAAAAAGAGTGACTTATTTAATAATGTTGGTTGGCATGACAGGCAATCTAATTTGAAAAATATGGATTATCACAGGTATAAAATGCTTCTTAGGTATTCAAGTGGGCATATCAATTAGTCAGTTGAATATAATGGAATTCAGGTGAGCCATTAAGACTAGCAATATAAATTTGAGAGCGGTGTGCAGCTATATTTTATTTAAAGGCATTAAACAGAATGATGGCATGTAGTAAATATTGTGGCTAGAGAAAAGAAGCCTCTCTGGCATTTGCAAGTAGGTTGGAGAAAGAAGGACTGACCAAGAAGACATTATTTGATGTTCTTTTATAAGTACAAAATCATACTATTAAGCATTAATCATTATTTCATATTATAAAATAGTGAATACACTCATGTGACTTTATCATAGTACATGAGATTGGAGATTAACTAAATATTAATTTGCTTTCAAGGAACAAAAGCAAACAAACAGTAAGACTGTCAATAAAATCACACTGTCTAAAGAAAAATGTGCTAGGACCTTAACATGTCATTAAATGCTTCTAATATCTGGCCCCTCTTTGATCTCATCATGATCAACATGGTGCACAAGGTCTATAATTAAGTTCTGACTCTCAAATTCAACTGTAAAATTTCCACCATAATAATTAGTAGATAATATTACTGTGAGGATTAAATGATCTAATAACTATGAGAAGGGTTTGGCACATTTCCTGACACATAGCAAATACTCAATACTTTATAGATATCATTTATAACATATTAGATACATAGTTCTTGTGAACCTTCCAGCTCTCCAGCCAAATTTATTATCTAATCATGCCCTGTTCTTTTCCAATTCTATACCATTGTCTATGTGCTTCATCAGAAATATGCTGCTTTCATTTTATGATGTCTCTTTATATTCATGTTTTAGCCTTCCTTCAAGACCCTGTTTAAATATTTACACATCTTTCATACTCTATATAAGTTTTTGCTTTAAGAAACAGTTGACCACTTTCTTTTTGGGGGAGTAAGAATATTAAAAATAAAATAAAATCAACAAAAACATCTACTATCTTGTACCACCATCATTGCGCACACACATTATAACTTGAAAAAGTAGGACATAATCTTGTATTGAGAGAGCTATGCATATGATTTTATTAAAGTTCTTGGCTTATAGGGATACCTTGGCCTCAAGGCAGTTAAGCTGGAATCCTTGGTTTTTGAGTATACTTTCCCCATATCCTCAAAAGCAGGGACCACACCTTTTATACCTTTGCATTTCCAACACCTAGCACACAATATATTGGAGGAAGGCTGACTATATTCTTCTTTTCTTTCATTATGATTACTTAGGACTTATCTTGTGGTACTATTCTGAACTATAAAAGTCTTGAAAAATAAGAATTTTATGTATGAGCCGAACATAGATCTTGATAAATTAGCTGGCAAGTGATACAATGCTAACTAAATTAAAACTCAGACATAGAGTGACAATTTACGTGTCTGCAATTTAGGACTAGAATTTTACAAACCATATAAGAAATGTGAAGAGAAAAACATGAATGATGATGCTTCTTCCAACTGGGCTGTACATGGATATCTGTGACCCTGGGCTGGTTTGCCCAAGTGTGTGACTAGAACACTTATTTTAAGAAAAAGTAAGAAATGATAACCACAAAAAGGAAAGTTTCTGTCAATAAAAAATCTTACAAAATGCTGGGGGAAGATTTTTTTTTTAATGTAACAGATATTGAATATCTTTCCTTTGCCTCCTTAATCATTTGGCCAACTAATATGGACCTGTTCACATTTGTCTTCAAACCAGATGATTATTCATCTTTTCCAAGACCATCGATAAACTCCCCCAAGTTGTGCGATCATCATGTATACCCAAGGTAGGATAAGACAAGAAGGCATTCAACAGGAGGTAGTGCCAAACTAAGTGATGTAAGAGTCATTTACGGGCCCATTTCCTGAAACCCAATTTGCATTGATGGCTGATGCCATAGGAGATAAGTTTCAGGTCTGCTTCTTCTTCCCACTGAGAAACACTTCACCCTGGCTCCTTTTAGCAAGGTTGGATATGGAATAGGACATGCAGAAAAAGCAGAAGGAAAGTCTAGCATGGGAAGCATGTCTCTACAGACCCGGGGCCACTGCATGATGGAAAGACAAGCACACAAGCAGTGGTCATGTGGCTACTTTCTCTAAGTTTCGCTTTCATGCTTTAACTCTCAAAATAGTTTGATAATTTTAACAACTCTCATGTAACTTTGGTACAAAAATATTAAAATGTCTCTTCTTTGGGAAATATTCACAGGAAAAAAGTCTGTACCTTTGCAGTCCCACCTGTTTTGAAGACAGCATTTGGCTTAGAATATATTATTCTAAACATATAATTTTCTTCATTACAACTTTTTTTTTATGTAGCCCAAAGCATTTTCTGAAAAAGTGCTATTTGTCTAACCATGCTTTAGGTCATACCTATATTTCCCTCTAAAAGGAAGAGCATAACATGCATTTGATTTCAAATAGCTTTTAAAATGAATGCAGTTATGCTTGCACAATATTAAAAAGTTATAAAATGTGGTGCTGGCGGAAAGCAACATTTTGAAAAGCAACTTTAATACTATGGCTTCAGATTTACAGAGCTATCATTATTTTTTAAGAGCAAGAAGAGAATTCATAAGTGCTGTTAAAATAAGGGTGGGTCATTATTGCAGCTATCTATCTAAAAGACAAATAATCAATCGGCAAGTTATAATCTATAAATTATCCCTTGAAATAATTTGTTCACTAAGAAATTACTAGCTGATGCTATTCTTAATCATGTTCAACCAAAGACTGGTTCTCTTATTCCAAAATGGTCAAATCCTTTTAAGAGTATCTATGAGACTATGGAGATTCCTTTGCAAATCTGATTATACTTAAAGAGAATTTATCCAACCCATGAATGCATTTATGCTGTGGAGTATTTCCCTCTAATCCCTTCCTTTGTCTCTCTCATGCCCTATGAATAAAAATGAGAAGCTTTTACTCTTTAATGAATGCACAAATACAGTATCAATATTTACTCAACAATATTGTTTAAATTTCCCAGTGCAAAAGAAAATGACCAAACTCATTTCCATCGATAATTACTCAGCATGGACTCAATTAGTTCCCATCAGTGCTTTTACACGCTTAGTAAACGCAATAGGTTGGATGATTCCGTGTCTGTTTCTACATACTTTTTGTCTAATGCTCAGATAAGAAGTAGTGTGCTAAATTTACTATTTAAAAACAGTCACACTGCCTGAAACCAAAAAATTCTTAAACATGAGGAGAACAAAAAACACAACTTCCTAACAGAGATGTTTTCTTGATAGGTGTGGCAAAATAGTTGTCTAAATACGACAGGTAACTGGAAACCAACCTCACTTAAATGATAGATGTGTATTTGTATACATATTTGTGATTGGAATTACTAAGTAGTATTTTATTAAATAAAAATGGAATACAATTTGTCTTTTTCTTTAGCATGGCTAGAAAATGTATAAAATTTAGTAGGCTTTTCTTTTTGGAGGAAACTTTCTGAATATTTTTATTTACTTTAAAAATTAGCCCAAATTCTTCTCTTCTGTTCTTCAATGCTTTGCTCTAGTCTTATAAACAAAATCATATTCAATTTTCTAATCTCTCTATAGAGACTCTACCCCAATTTCTTTCAACTTAAAAAAAGCAGAACAAAGAAGGAGATATGAGAATGTAGGACTTTTTTAATGCAAAACATTTTTTAAAATCCATATAATAAGCAAATCTTTTATGTTTCTTTTTTATTTTCCTGGGAAAAAAAGACATTCTTACAATAAAGATTAAAATGAAATATATCTAAAGTCTGAAACCAAACAAGATATCTTCAAGCTCCACTTAGCCTAATACTTGATTTAATATTTGAATCTTAGTGAATATCTCTAGAGGCAGAAGGATAATTTGCATTTTATATCTAACAAATCTCGAATAAATTCAAAAATTTATTCACTAAAGTAGGATTTTGGAGTTCGGCAATAACTAGCTCTATCGTAGGTAAATTTGCCCCATCTCTGGGTTTTATCTAAGGATAAGGAGGTTACATTCTGTGTTCTCTTACAACAGAAATATTATAAAATATAAAAATATAGAACTTTTACTGAGCTATTGATCACAGGCATACTAAATTTCTATTAAATTAATGATTGGAAGAATAAATTAATGCTAAATTATTTGATTTGATTAAATGTTGATGCTTTCACCAGTTTCCATGGTCCTTCCCACTCTGACCCCTTTCTGGGGCATTCTCATCCAATTCACAGTGGTGAAGGGGAAGTGACTGGTTGACTTGTTGAACCGTACTTCAGACAGACCCACTACAGCACAGAATATCTGCAGATGGGGTTTTCAAGTCTATTTTACAATCTCTCAAGGTGATTCTTTTTTTTTTTTTTTGAGTTAGAGTCTCACTCAGTTGCCCAGACTGGAGTGCAGTGGCCGCTCCCGGTCACCGCAGCCTCGACCTGCTGGGCTCCGGCGATCCTTCCACCTCAGCCTTCCGAGTAGCCGGAATTACACGTATGCGCTACCACGCTTGGTTGATTTTTTTTTTTATTTATTGTAGAGATGAGGTCTCGCTGCCCAGGCGGGTCTCGAACCCGCGGGCTCAGGCAATCCACTCACCTCAGCTTCCCAAAGGCGTGGGATTACAGGCTGAGCCACTGAGCCCGGCTCAAGGTGATTCTTATGGGAAAACATAATAGAGATTTTACCCTTTAAGGTATAAATATTAATACCAGAAAACATCCTTCCTCACCATCTTTGCTGTCTGAGTCGTATATGTAACAGATGTCATAAACAAGCTGAGCACTTGGCAATAACTTATAAAATAAAAACCACAGTAAACAAATGACTTTCCTTGAAGTTTTATGTTACTTTTAAATGAATTGTTTCTCTGTATTTGAAAAAGAAATCAGAATAGTTGGCATCAGCTCTTTAGTAACTAACACAAATGAAAAAAAGAAATATATTTACAAATGCTGATATGATAAAAGTGAGTTGTCAGTGTCTATATATTGTGAATTACAATAAGAGGCACTCATCATGTATCTGTTGTCATCTGGCAAAGTGTTAAATTAGTCTATGTTACATCTGGAAAAATGAATTCTCCATGGTTATAGCTCATACCCTTGATGTCATAATCTCTGGCTAGCATTATCATCATTCAGGGTGCTGATGAGATTCCCATGGCTTTAAACTGCCTAATTGTTTGAGTGACTTGGATTTTCTAAAATTCAGCTATTAAGGATAGTTGTAAATAGAAGAAAAAAGAATACAACAGAGTTAATATTTATCTTGAATTTATTTATCACTTAGAAAAATGTACTGCTATATAATGCGTCACAGCAGCTTATAAAAATTAGGCAAACCTCTTTAATGATTAAATGTTGTCTAGATGTTCTATACATATGACTTCACTTCCCTGAATGTATAACTGTCTTTAAGGCCAATCCTCGTTCTTTGGTTAATAGTTATCTAAGATTTAAACTGTATTTTATACTAAAAGTTAGCTGCTGCACATATATCAGTCACAACTGAGTTGTATAATTCAGAAATAATCATGCTGCCTAAACCCTGTACTTTCTCTTTCCTCTGGTAGATGTTTGTCTTATAAACTTAATGGCAAACACACTGCTTAGAATTTGGGATTCTATATAATTTAGGGTCATCAGCAGGTATCACTGGGAGAGACACCATGAGTCAGTCACAAGAGATTCTACCCAGCAGATCATAGAGTCTTTGTAGGATGCCATCGATGTGTCCAATATGTGCAGAAACTCTCTAGAGAAACTAAGGGGCATCATTCTTTAAAAGTCAGAGTTTTTCCAGTCTAGCTAATTACAACTAAAATATATATGTTTGTATCCCCACCATTGTACTTTCTTCATGGGTTCTCTAAATTACAAGTATCTTCAAAACAGAGTAAATTCTATATTATTTCCTCATATCATTATAAACCCTCCAATGCCTAAGCCATAAATTTATACATATGTATGTTTGTTTATATGTATATCAGTAGCAGGTACAATCATATTTTGTTTTGCAAGCAACATGTCCTCATCCTGACCCCAGGGTTTTCTGAGGTGTGTGTTAAAGTCTATGGACAGAACCTCAATCAATGTTCATTAATTTAAAATAAAGGAAAAAGGCGGTTTTTCTTTTTTGAGAAACTTGCCCATGGTAGGTCTTTCTGTCATGAATTTTTTCTTTTCCTTCTCTTCTTCTCACTAATAAACTCTGTTTTAAAACAAAAAACAAAAATAAATAAATAAATAAAGGAAAAAGCAAGTTATATCTTCTTTGAGTGTATAGTCTAGATACTTTTTCCACTAAAAAATGACTGTAAAGAAAAAACAACAACAAAGAACACTGAAATTTACATGAATATTGCTTTCTTGTTGTTCATAATATTCTCTCTATCAAATAAACCCATCTCAGACAACTATAGGGAAAGATAACTATATCCCCTTCTCATTTTATTTTTCTTTCCTCCTTTCCCCTTCCTTCTTTAGAATTCAAATGATTTTTATAACTCACATAGTCCAACTTAATTTCACAGATTGAGAGAGTGAGGCATATATTTGAAGCAATGTTTTATCTAACTAATTTGGTTTTGTATAATCAAAATAATATTTTGTGAGAAAAATTTATATCATGTTACTCATACTCATCTTTTTCTCTAAGTTTTATTTTTATAGCGTATATTGTTTTAAGATCCAGTTTGGAGTTTAAAATACCAAGCAAAAACAGTAGTTTTAATTGAAATGCTCATTTGTGAATATGAAGTATTACAATTGCTAGCAGCAAGGGTCAGTTGGTTTCAATTCATATTTAAATAACAGAAACAATAAAACTGTTAAACAATTTGGAATTTAAACAAAAGTCAGATAGAGCAGAGAGTGATATTATGTTTGAATGACAAATCATATCTTTGAATCATTCTGTTCATTATCTGCAACTCTCCTGATGTTTCTATTATACCAGATTTAGATAAATTTCTGATATTTAACAAAGTTGTCATAAGACTTGAACAATCATGAAGACTTGAGTTTTGAACATAGCTCATATGGGCCAAATCTTATCTGCATTTGTCAGTGAATGCATTATTGTGGAGCATAGTCCATGGAAGTCAGCCTAGCTGCAATATTCATAACCACTAGTGAGTGATTACACACAGTTATTGGTCATGATGGACTCTCGACTATAACTGCTAGACTACAGATTGGCATCAGGCCACTGAGATGGTCTGGACAAAAAAATAATATTAATAAGTAATTAAATTTTGACAAACACAAATGTTTCATACAGTATGGTGATTCTTTAGCCACCACAATCTTCTCTTTTGCATAAATTGAATATGAGACATACAGGAAGGATTGGCAATTAGCAAGGTTTACTATCAAGCAGCAGTGGTTGAAACGAATCCTAAACACATACACATATCCCCAAATATTTAATTATTACTCTGAATGCCTAGAATAAAAAATGCACCTGGCTCTTTGCTTTGATGGTAAATTTATTTAAAATAAATAGTCTGGCAGTAACTCACGACTGTAATTCCAATGTTTTGGGAGGCCAAGGCTAGAAGGTCACTTGCGGGCAGGAATTCAAGACCAGCCTTGGAAACATAGTGAGACCCTATGTTAATAATAATAATAATAAACAGCTGGACACACTGGCATGCACCCATACTCTTAGCCTCCTCAGGAGGGTGAGGCATTTGTGCCCAGAAATATAAGGTTACAGTAGCTATGTATGACCACACCACTGCACTCCAGCCTGGGGGATACATCGAGACCCTGTCTCAAAAAACAAAGGTGTGTAGTCCTGAGTCTAAAGGGGAAAGAGGAGAGATGTGTTCGGTTTCAACTTTTTAAAAATTCAATAGTTTGCCAGTGTTTTGAAATCAGGGCAACTTTGTGTATTTGTTTTCTAGAACTGCTGCAACAAAGAATGGCAAACTAGGAGGCTTAAACAACAGAAACTTACTGTGACAGCTTTGGAAACGAGGCGACCAGAAATGGCTCCTACAGGGTTGGGTCCGGGCTTTTCTTCATGGTCCTCTTCTCCCTGTGTCACTTCACATCATTTTCCCCCATGCGAGTCTCTGTGTCTCACTTTCTTCTTTTTAAGTAAGGACACCAGTCATATTGGATGAGGGCCCACTTTGATGAACTTATTTTAATTTAATTTCCTCTGTAAAGATTCTGTCTCTGACTAAGGTCACACTCTTAGGTAATGGCAATGAAGATATCAATATATGAATTGGGGGGCAGAGGTGAACACAGTGCAACTCTTAACCTTTTCTAACAATTCTGGATTTTTTAGCAATGATTGAAAAACGAACCAAATGACTTGAAGACTGTGGGCTTGCATTCTTGCAATGTCTCCATCAGTTTGTGCTAAACTGTGGCTTCTTTCTCCTGTTTACCATGATTTCTATTATCTCTGTAGTTTTTTCATAACCATTTAATTATTTAATTTCTACTTGTCACCTATAACAATTGTTGTAGGTCTTTCTTTTCTTTTCTTTTCTTTTTTTTGAGTTGGAGTCTCACTGTCATCCAGACTGGAGTGCAGTGGCCGCTCCTGGCCACCGCAGCCTCGACCTGCTAGGCTCCGGCAATCCCTCCGCCTCAGCCTTCCGAGTAGCCGGAATTACAAGCGTGCACTACCATGCCCGCCTGATTTTTTGATTTTATTATAGAGATGAGGTCTCGCCTGCCCAGGCAGGTCGTGAGTTGTAGGTCTTTCTATTCTTTGAATAATATAAAGGGGGACCTACCTAAAATTGAATTTATTTATAAAAATAGTGCAACCTCTTTGGAAAGCAATGTGGCAATTTCTGAAAGAACTAGCAATTGACCTTCCATATGACCCAGCAATCCCCCTATTGAGAATATACCCAGAGGAACTCAAATCATTCTACAAAAAGGATACCTGTACATGCATGTTTAATGCAACTCTATTCACAAAAGCAAAAACATGGAACCAACTGTGCTGCCCATCAAAACTGGACTGGTTTAAAAAAATGTGGGACCTATAAACAATGGAATATTACACAGCCATAAAGAAGGACAAACATATGAACTTCACAGCAACTTGGATGGAGTTAAAGTCTATCACACTCAGTGATCTATCATAGCAACAAAGAACAGAGTACCATATGTTCTCACTCATAAGCGAACCTTGAACAATTATATTATAAGAAAGTGATTGGCAGTAGTGGGAAACTGTCAGGGGATAGAGGCTGGGATTGGCAGTTGAGGGAAACTGCCAGGGGAAGGAGAGGCACACCACATCAACAAGGGTACCTGCATAATGAACATTTGTATATCCAACCCTAAATTGTACCCCACATCTTTAAAATTTAAAATTTAAAAAAATAGTGTAATTATTCTTACTTGTTTAAGCTTCAGTCATCTTCGAGGTACTCTTTGTTAGATGCAATACAGCTACTGAGACACTTTTTCCATGGCTCAAAACAGTTTTTGAACTTGTCAGTTTTGATGCCCTTTAGTGCTTCTGCCATTTTTTGTTTCACGCATTTCACATGGGCAAAACGTTTCTCTTTGAGGACTTTTTTCCTCCAGGGAAACAAACAAACAAACAAAAAAGCCACTCAGGGTAACATCAGGTGAATAGGAATAAAATAGGTAAACATATTGAAAAAATATAAAAGTTTTTTTAAAAAATCATTGAAGCTGAACATAGCCTCTTGCAACAATGCTAGCTGGTCCACTGATACCAATGGGTTCTTAGAGCACTTACCTAGTGGGGGAAGCCTGTACTACAAGGGGACCTGCCCTCCCTCATATAAGAAAATGTACTTCCTGTTCCAACAGTGTTAAGGTGTGGACTGACAACAGCTGAATTTATTCTTTCACTGTTTCCTTGAGTTCGGTCATCTTCCTAGTATGTCCAAGTGATTTTTGGTTCAACCATGTGATATGTTGGAACTGATCGATTAAAGTAATGACTGTCCTATTACTTAAATGACCGTGTTTCAGGGTGTAAACTTTGACAATTCAGTACACATGATCTGGAGAGGAGGGAATAGGTCAAACACTCAAACCAGACCCTAAATCCTTAGTATCTGGGAAGGAGTTCTATCTTTTTGATTAGAGATCCCTTTATGAGTTGCCACGGTTAGCAATTAAAACAATAACAAAACGCCAAGCACACATTCACTAAGAAGATACTAAGCAAAATCACTGAGCAATGGAAATCACAACACTGATCAGAGGAGAGGGAAAAAGGCAGTGTAGTGAGAAGCAGGCGGGGCAGATGGAAAGTGGACAAAAAGAGCCAAGTCAGGACAGAACCCAAATTCCCACTGGGCCACCAGAGCTGCAGATAGAGTGCAAGTGCTACTGATTTACCCTCAACAAGGATGAACAAAGCTTCAGCTCTTCTGGAGTCCTGGGCACTGCTGCTGAGACACTTTCCTATCTCTCCTTCTCCCCAGGGTATCTTTCCAATAGAGTCCCATTAACTGAAGAAAGTTAAGCAAGTTTGAGTTTCTTACAATTAGGAATAAACTGGCACAGATGACTTAAAAATATCTCTTCTGAATGACATTCGTATTGTAAACAAGGTGATCATGCGGTAAGTACCAATGTGACCATTTTTTCTCGTAGCTATCAATTTGATTAACACTGCCTTCTCCCTTCACATCAAGAGATGAATGTGATCCATCTCATTTCCATCTAATGATGAGTTGCTCACATGCAATTGCAATATAAATGCAATTAAATAATTACATCTACCAAGAAATTATAATGCTGAGAGGAATAAAAAACTCTAGATATTAAAATTACTGTGTCAAAAGAAAAAATTCTAAACATAGCCAAAAAATACACACACAAACATACACCATATGTATATACATAGTGCTTGCATGTCCACATACCCACGTACACACTGCATGATTGGGTGTTACATAGCATATAATTTGGAGATTGATTTTTTTTTTAAGTTTTAGTCAGTCTCACTACAATACTTTTATTTATAATATGTTACAGAGCATGAGTTTTTGACCTGCAGGTCAAAGCTGGCTCTTGCCTATTTTTATATGACTAGTGAAATTTAAATGTTTTAAATATTTTTATATGACTACATAAAGGCCTACATAATATTCCCAGTTTTGCCTCTTGGCCCACAAAACATAAAATGTTCATTATCTGGTCATTTACAGAGAAGTTTTCCCTGATATATAATATACTGTACCCATCTAACATATCTAATGATACAAAATATTTTACAAATGTATGGGGTACATGTGAATACTTGTTACCTAAATATAATATGTAATGATTAAGTCAGAGCATTTGTGGCACTCATCTTCTATGTGTTGGTAACATTTCAAGTCCTCTCTTCTAACTACTTTGAAATATACATTGTTGCTAACTATAATCACCCTACTCTGGTATCCAGTACTAGGACTTGTTTCTTCTATATAACTGTATGTTTGTGACCCTTAGCCAATCTCTCTTTATCCTCCCCTTCCCAACCACACACTCTTCCCAGTCTCTGGTATGGATAAATCTATTCTCTGTCTCCATATGATTAACATGTTTAGCTCCTTGTGAGATAATGCAATACTTATCTTTCTGTGCTTGTTTATTTCACTTAACATAATGACCTCCACTTCCATCCACATTGCTGCAAATGATAGAATTTCATTCTTTTTTTATGGCTAGATAGCATTCCATTGTGTACATATACCACATTTTCTGTATTCATTCATCTGTCAGTGGACACTTTGTTTCTATGACTTCGCTACAATGAATAGTGCTGTGATAAACATGAGACTGCAGGTATCCCCTTGGTATACTGATTTCTTCTCCTTTGGATAAATATCCAGTAATAGGATTGCTGGATTGTATGGTAGATCTATTTTTAGTTTTTTGAGAAATTTCTGTACTAGATTAGATAGTGGTTTTACTAATTTACATTCTCACCAAAAGTGTAGAAGAATTCCCTTTTCTTCATACCTATACTAGCATCTGTAATTTTTTTTCTTTTTAATAATAATCATTCTAACTGGGGTGAGATGATATGTTATATCAATTGTCATTTGTATTTCCATGATGATTAGTGATGTTGAGCATTTGTTCATATACCTATTGATTGGCGATTTGTACATCTTCTTTTGAGAAATGTCTATTCAAACCCTTAGGCCACTTTTTAAAATAAATAAATAAATAAAGATGTGGGGTACAATTCAGGGTTAGGTATACAAACATTAATTATGCAGGTAACCTTGTTGATGAGGTATGCCTCTCCCTCCCCTAGAAGTTTCCCTCAACTGTCAATCTCACCCCTGCTCCCCTGACAGTTTCCCATTACTGCCAAATTCTTTCTTATAGTATTATAATTGTTCAAGTTCTGCTTATAAGTGAGAACATATGGAACTCTGTTCTTTGTTTCTGTGACAGATTACCGAGTATGATCGACTCCAAATCCATCCAAGTTGCTGCGAAGTCCATATATTTGTCCTTCTTTATGGCTGCATAATATTCCATTGTGTATATGTACCACATTTTCTTTATTCAGCCCAGCTTCGATGGGCCACATGGTTGGTTTCATGTTTTTGTTAGAGCCGCAACAAACATACATGTGCAGGTATCTTTTTTGTAGAATGATTTGAGTTCCTCCAGGTATATTCCCAATAGGCGAATTGCTGGGACATATGGAAAGTGAATTTCTAGTTCTTTCTAAAATCGCCACACTGTCTTCCAAAGAGGTTGCACTAGTTTGCATTCCCACCAGCAGTGTAGAAGCGTTCCTTTTCCTCCACAACCTTGCCAGCATCTGTTGTTGTTTGTTTTATTAATGATGGCCATTCTTACTGGCGTTAGGTGGTATCTCAATGTGGTTTTGATTTGCATTTCTCTGATGATGAGTGAGGCTCAGCACTTTTTCATGTGTCTGTTGGCTGCCCATATATCTTCTTCTGAGAAGTGTCTACTCATGTCTTTTGCCCACTTTTTAAAGAGGCTGTTTTTTTCCTTTCGGTTCATTTGAGTTCCTTGTAGATCCTAGATGTTAGGGCTTTGTCAGATATACAGTTGTTAGGCCACTTTTTAATGGAATTATTTGCTTCCTTATTGTTAAGTTGTTTGAGTTCCTGGTATATTCCGAATATTAGTCCCTGTAGGAGAAATAGTTCGCAAATATTTTCGCCCATTGTAAAAGTTGTCTCTTCACTCTGTTGACTGTTTCCTTTATTGTGTAGAAGTTTTTAAAGTTTAACATAGTCCCAGTTATCTGTGTTTTTTAATGTCTTAGCCATGAATTATTTGCATCAGCCAATGCCTTAAAGTGTTATATCAATTTTTTTCTAGTAGTTTTATAGGTTTGAGTCTTACATTTAAGTTTTTAGTAATCTTGAGTCAATTTTTGTACATAGGAAGAGACAGAGGTGTAGTTTCCGTCTCCTGCATATAAATATCTCATTTTCCCAGCACCATTTATTGAAGAGGGTGCCCTTCCCCAGTGCCATTTTTCGAAAATCAGTTGGCTGTAAATCCTTGGATTTATTTCTGAACTCTCTGTTCTGTTTCATTGATCTATGTGTCTGTTTTAATATCAGTGACATGCTGTTTTGGTTAATATAGCCTTGTAATATATTTTGAAGTCAGATAGTGCAGTGTCTCCAGTTTTGTTCTTTTTGCTCAGGATTACTTTGGTTATTCAGGCTCTTTTTCATTCCATACAACCTTTAGGGTCATGTTTTTCTATTCTGTGAACAGTGATGTTGGTATTTTGATAGGGATGATCATACTGCCCAAAGCAATCTACAGATTCAGTGACTGCAATGAAAAACAATATGACATATCAAAACTGATATGCTTTTATAAACTAATTATTGTTATATTTTGAGGTATGCTCCTAACATTTAAAAAAACAATCAATAAATAACAAATCATCAGCCTCTCCTTTTTGAACTTTTTTTTTTCCACACTGTACTCATCTGGCTGCATCTCACTCCTTATCCATCATCCAGAAACAAGATATAAAGTGGGGTATAAACCAACAAAATTTTGTTAAATATAATCCATATTTTCTTTTATTTAAACAAAAAATTAGAACTATGCACTGGAAGAAAATAAGTTAATGAATGTCTGTGGGTTAATGCCCAGGTTACTGACACTACCACCTATGTTGAGAGCTGTGTACTCATCCAATAAAGAAATAACAAAAAAGCTATGAGGTGGGGTTCCAAAATAAATTAATGTTCTGAGATGCTCTTGAAACACTGAGATGATGAAAGCAGGGAAACATTTAGTCTAGAAATTCAAGAGGCATATAGCCTGAGGAACAATATTCCATGGTCGCATGCTCATGTTTGAAAGCCGATATATATTTGAAATTAATCAAAAAGAGATGTATCGTTAGACAATGCAAGAGGAATATATGGAGATTACCAGTAGTTAAGAAACAACTGAAGAGTCATCAAATCAGAAACAATATTGGGAAAGATAGAACAGTTGTGACTTAATTTTAAGGGGGAGGCATGGTTGTCAATTTTGAATAGAGAGGTCAACTAATAAAAAATATTTAAAGAGTGTTCATTAAGAGAAAATTTGTAATGTTGGTGGGAAAAGATTTTTTAAAATAGCATTGGGGAAAATAGATTACACTGTATCAAAGCAAAAATTGTAATGGACAAATTTAAGTAGACAAGAAGAATTATTCAAAGCTATTGCAACCGAAAGTTGCAACCGAAAGTTAATGTCTCCGAAACAAAGAGCTGGAAAGTTTTTAAGAGCTGGGGTGGAGGAATCTTAGACCATCTGTGTTTGCTAGTTGGCTTTACCCAAAGAAAAATACAAACCTTCTCGCATCATCAGGATGGTGTAATTTTACAGCTTGAAACAAGGGCTCACTAAAGCTAGACTCCTATGCTCCACAGAAATTGAAAAATGGGCCTTATTTTGGATGGTTCCAAGTTCCTAAGGAAGACATTGCTGGATTGTAAAACTGGCAAGAAGTTTGCAAAAAGATTTATACTTCAAAGAAGCAGAGAAAGAATGGACAATCACATGTTTTCTAAAGTAAGAAAAAGATCAGGGGCCTAGAATGAGGAAGAAGTTTCTCTTCCACTGAACCAAAAGGACAGAGGACTCAACAAACATTTTTGCATCAAAGGGAGGCAGATTAAAAATATAGAAAGATCAATTAAAATTACCCTACCCCTCCCCCAGATAAAGGCCTGGTATCAACGGGGACTTGCTTTTTTTTACAACTTTGTACTGGAATGTTTTCTTTTCTTTTCTTTTCTTTTTTTTTTTGAGTTGGAGTCTCACTCTGTCACCCAGGCTGGAGTGCAGTGGTACGCTCACAGCCACCACAACCTTAACCTGCTGGTCTTAGGTGATCCTTCTGCCTCAGCCTTTCAAGTAGCTGAAACTACAGATGCATGCCACCACGCCCAGCTAGTTTTTGTGATTTATTGTAGAGACAAGGCCTCACCAAGTTACCCAGGCTGGTCTCGAACCCCCAGCTCAGGCAATCCTCTTGCCTTTGCCTCCCAAAGTACTGGGATTACAGGCTGAGCAACTGCACCCAGCTTACTGGGATGTTTTCACTTAAAATCTTGTAATATTGCCATCCTGTTGACAACCCATATTTACTACATTATTTTCTGGCATTGGAGAAAACGATATGCAACTGATGACCATAAAAATTATATAAGCTCACTCATTGCTCAGTGGTGACTGCTATTTTTGGCAAAGTGACAAGCTGTTAATAATCGATAGCTGCTTAGAATGAAAGATTCTAAATGGAAAGTTAAAGGCAATCTTCTTTCTGGTTCATAAGAAAAATGTCATTATAATTTTAAGTTTTTATATGGATGACTGAATGCTGAAAAATTTCATGGGATAAAACAAAATTCCATCTAAATATAAATGGCCTTAGTGAGTCAGTAAACTCTTAACTCATACACAGAGTTCTATATGCCACTGAGGATAGTAGCGTTTCCATTTTGTGGAGTCATGCTACTTTTTGAGAGGCTGATGGCTCCACAGACCCATACCTTTCCTCTGGTACAGATGGACTTCATTGCCTTTGTTCCCAATTGGAAATGTTATTCTGGGACAAAATACAGAGATAAAACAGAGACAGTATACCACAGCTGAGAAGCAACAGAAAGAATATTAAGATGGTATTGTCTCACAAATCAGAATGAAGCTTCAGGTTTAAAAAAATGTTACTTCTGTTTATTCATATTTTAGTATTATATAATCTTATGGGCTTACTTTCATATTAATTCCACCATGAAAAAAATATTACATTTAGTCAGAATTCTGAAAGAATTATTTTAAAAAAAAATCTTCATGTGAGGGATCATGGTTTTCAACTATGTCACAAAACAAACCCCAGGGGAAAATATTTGGTATCTCAAATGCTTTTCATAAAATTAAAACGTTTAAAATTAAAACTGTACTCATATTACTAGTGTAAGCAGACATACAAAACAAACATTATTCCTAGAAAAATAACTGGAGACTCATTATCATAACAGTCAATAAAAGAAGATCATTTAATAAAATACACGTTCACATTTAAAATTGTATAGAATATGAAAACTGAGTTTGCATAATGCTGGTATTACTTTGACCTTTGAATAACTATAATTGGAAAAAAATACGTCATTTAAGTTACCAAAAGTAATTCTATACTAGATTCCCCAGAAAACTGAAGAAACAAAAAGTATGTGATAGTAGAAGGCTAACAAAAATGGAAACTGATTGAATTTGTTTTAAAATTTTGAAATTGTTTAACAAACATCTTTGATACTGTTGTCTAGAAAATGAAATGCTTATTTTTCTAATGAAGCAATTCAAAGGAACCTCATGCAAAAAAGGCACAGAACATATAATATGACACATAAAAGGCAGAATCAGTGCTCAGAAGTTGTATTCTGTATGCAGATAAGAGACCCAAGTCTACCCATAACTGAGACCAAGGGTTTATTACAGAATAGGAATTACTTTCAATTCCAAACCAGCTCCAGAGTCAATGAATGAGGATATATTCATAATGATTTAACATTTATTGCTTTAGACCATAGTAGATGAGTCTAGTGATTGATCCTCAGAAATGAAATCTATAACTCTAGAGAAGCACAGCACGATAGGAATATTAGATGCCAATAATTACTGACATGGTCTCCAGGCTAAGTATTTCAAATCTAAATAGCCATGTTTATGATCTCTCTATTAGTAGTAAAGCTATTAATTCACTAGGAAAATGTGCTTACAATGGAATATATCTAGCAAATTTAATAGAAATAGAACTCCATTAATTGTTTCATTAAGGTATACAATGTCATTCATTTTATATTTAGTTTTTGTGGTCAGCTATAAAATGCTGCCTTTTAGATTTACAGAAAGATGAGTAGACAAGCAGCAATACCAACAATACAAATCACCCATTATTAATAGCTACTGAAGAAGAAATGTTTATCACAGTACAAGATTTTGTTCATTGTTCACATACAAGGAAACTATAAAGCAGCTATAAGCTCAACTATCTTTAATAAACTGAAAAGTGTCAACCACACAAAGAAAGAGTAGCAAAATCAGAGGAGATAGACAGAAAGATAGATAACTATATACACATTATAAATCTATTTTCATTTAGATACATGAATAAATAAGTCATGAGTAAATGAATGCATGAATAAATAAATAAGGCAGACCCAAAAGTCCTAGTGCATTTTTAATATTTCAATGCTTGGAAAACCAGTCAAGGTAACATTTTAGCCTACTATCAATGACCAACCACCCCTCCGTCCTTCTCTCTTTCTCTTTCTCTCTCTCTCTCTTTTTCCCTCCGTTCCTGTCTTCCCCCCACTCTCCCTTCTTTTCCCTCCTTTTTTTCCCCTCCCTTCCTTTCTCTTTTCCTTCTCTCCTTCTTTCCTTTCTTCCAAGATCACGGTGCACCTTTTTTGTATCTTACACTGTTCAGCACGGTGGAAAAGGCTATTCCATTTTCTACCTTCTAAAAACCTTTCTCCAATGAGGAAGGAGATTTTTTAAACTCCAAACATAAACAATCATTAAATAAAAATAAAGAAATATGTGTGATGCCAGGTCATGATAAGCACTGTGAGAAAGATGAAGAGTAAGAAAATGGAGAGTAATGTGAGTGGGCTGGGGAGGGAAATTTTTGATTGAATAACACAGAAGACATTTCCAAAGGAGTGGCAGGTTAGCAAAGATGTGAATAAGTGAAGAGCAAATATGCAATGATCTGACAGAGTACTCCAAGATAAGGAAATCCCAACTAAGAGTCTTTCTTGCATTTGGAATAAACCTGTTGTGAACCAGGCCAAGTGTGGCTGACATGGAGTTGTTAATGTGCGGACTGACAGGAAATGAGTGTGGAGAGACGGTCATAGAGTTTCTGGACCAAGGTAGAAAATCTGGATTGTATTTACTCACTATGGCTGTCTGCATGGGAGACAGATTTTAGTTGAAGTTCAGAGGCAGGTTTCAAATGGAGGCAGATTCCTCATTCCATAAATCACATTTGGATACAGACTTTGAAAAAGACAACATACTTAAGTCATATTGTAACCTAGCATGTGCATGATGTCATTCAGTTTATAAAATACTTTTCTCACTTTATCTGTCTTCACACTCCCAGCCTTTCACAGTGTTCTAATGTTCATCTTACATGTGAAACATTAAGGCTTAAAGGTTGAAATGAATTGCCCACAACCACAATACTAATTTTAAAAGTCCTGATTTTCAAATCAACACATATACAAATAGGAAGAAATCAGTCCTAGTAGTCAAAAGCATGAAAACACGAGTAATAGAATATGATATGTATAAAATAAGACAACTCGTTTTAGCTTTGTCTCAGCTAATATTCTCCACAGTCCTTTCTGCACTATAGCCACTGGGAAAGGGAAGACGTCTCATTGTTCAACTAAAATCAGTCCCTTTAGAGTTGGGAGTCTGCGTTTAATCCCCTATGGCATTTTTTCATGGCAGTGTCTAAGTCTCTGGTTTGTTAGGCACTGATGTGAGGTATTACTGCACTAACTGCCACTTCTTAAATGAAAGCACAACAATCCTAATGACTAACTTAGACAAATAATGATTGCCACACTTTGAAAAGAAAGCAAAGATATTTAATTTGCCCTTGCTTCATTATTTTACTATGCCTGGGAAACAATGTGAAAACTCATTAATAATATTGGGGAAAAATTATCTTGTGGGAATATTCTGCGAGCTGCTTTTAACTCCATCCAGATACACAACTCTGGCCTAAACAAAGGCTAAAAACATATGACAGACAAATTATGTTTATAAACTCTGGAAGAGCAGACATTAAGAATTAGAATTAAATCAGGCCCAGTCACAACAATAAGTTAGAATGAACTTGAAGATATGATGTGTGTGTACCATACGGGTACTTTTAGACTTTTAGAACATATTTAATTTTTTATCTCTTTAGTATTCTCTGGCTTATAGGAGCATACAAGCTTTTTCGGTTTAATTTCTCTCTTTCTTTCTCTCTTTGTCTCTCTCTCTCCCTCTCTGTCTCTGTCTCTCTGTGTGTCTCTGTCTCTCTTTCTCTCTGTCTTCCTTCCCTATCTCCCTCCCTCCCTACCCTCTCTCTCCTTCCCTTTTGGCCTGAGGACATTAGAACTCTATCTTTTCATAAGAGGTCTTTCTATTTCATTGAAAGGTTATAATTTCTTTTCTCGGGAATACTGAACATGAATAGACTTTGTCATTAACTGATAGTCAGGTGTGTGGCATCTGAAGTGCAGCCATGCAACACATGATGACATAACGGGCAATGACAAGCCTCATATATGATGGTGGTTTCGTTACAGTAACCTATTTTTTCTATATCTTTTCTATATTTTTCTATGTTTAAACACACAAATGCTTGCCATTGTGTTGCCATGGCCTGTAGTATTCAGTACAGTCACATGCTTTATAGGCTTGTAGCCTAAGAGCAATAGGTTGTACCATATAGCCTAGGCGTGGAGGGTGTACCATCTTGGTACACCCCGTGATGTTCATACAACAACAAAATCAGCTAAGGACCCACTTCCTAGAGTGTTTCTTCCTAATTAAGCAATACGTGACTGTACTTCTAAAATTTTACTCCAATATTTAAAATGCTTTTTAAATGTTTAAAACAGGCCGGGCTCGGTGGCTCAGCCTGTAATCCCAGCACTTTGGAAGGGCCAGGCAAGTGGATTGCCTGAGCCCACGGGTTCGAGATCCACCTGGGCAATTTGGCGAGACCTCATCTCTACAATAAATCAAAAGATTAGCCAGGCATGGTAGTGCATGCCTATAATTCCATCTACTTGGAAGGCTGAAGCGAAAGGATCACTGGAGCTTAGCAGGTCGAGGCTGTGGTGGCCATGAGCATGCCACTGCACTCCAGTTTGGGCGATAGAGTGAGACTCTAACTCAAAAAAAAAAAAAAAGTTTAAAACAAGCCTCACTAATTTAAAGACTGAAATTAGACAAACTTTAGAGACAATAGCAATATTAATTATGTATTGCTTTTTAGAGTTTCTTCCTAGCTAAAATGATGGTCTGCCAAAAAGGTATGACTGTCTTTAAAGATCAGCTATGGAAGAGAAATCATGACGTCAAACCACAGAACCATCTGCAAATCTCAAGACAACATCCATTAATGTGTAGTGTGTACACGTGTCCTTGTTTCTGTGAATCTCTGTAACCACATTCAAGAGATAACTGTGGTTCATTATTTTTGTTTTTATTTCTTTAGAACTCTTACTTAGGACGTTGTGGCATACACCTATAATCCCAGCACTTTGGGAGGTAGAGGCAAGAGGATTGCCTGAGCCCATGTGTTCAAGACAAGCCCGGGCAACATGGCGAGACCTTATCTCTACAATAAATAAAAAAAAACAATTAGTTGGTCAGGGTGGCACATGCCTGTGGTTCCAACGAGTCAGAAGGCTGAGGCAGAAGGATCACTTGAGCCTAGCAGGTCGAGGCTGTGGTGGCTGTGAGTGTACCACTGCCCTCCAGTCTGGGAGACAAGAGTGAGACTCCAATTCAAAAAAAAAAAAAAGAAGAAGAAGAAGAAAGAACTCTCACTTAGGTACCATGGATTTTTAAAGGGAGCGTTCAACTAACCTACTTTATTAATAGAATTTTTTTCTTTGAAAATCTACTAGTTCTCTGCCTTTAAAAATTTGTTCTGGAACCCTGAATTTTGTGATAAATAAATAAGGTGGAATTCATTTTTCTGAAGAAACATCTTACAGAAGAGGCCTTGTGTAACCTTTGTCCACTACTACAAATTGATAGTTTCCATTTTAGGTGCAGAGCAGACCCTATCCCAAAGAGCTATTGCATGGGCATGTTGCAGAGCTTGTGTCATTAACAAATCTACTTCCCAAAATAAACTCACAGATTATTGAAGTGAAATATTTTGTATAGTTTAACATTGTAGTTATTGAATTACAACCATCAATAGTGACATTAGTAGTCATTAATAATAATGTTGATGTGGATTCCTATGATCATTATATATACTCACGTGAGGAGGAGACAGCCCTCTGCTGTATTCCAAGTCAAAACAGGATTAAGGAATGCACAGGCAGCATCAATTAGCTGTGTGGTCTGCCCAGTCTTTTCTTTTTGGAATTAACTCAGTTTGGTGAAAGTATTTTCATTTATCTGATATTTCTCGGTTTATATTTACTTCTAGAATTGTGGCTGTTTTTAAATGGCATGTTTTGCATTTTCAAGCAATATGATTTCAATTTTAACATAATATTTTAATAAATGGGGACTCCAGTTGTTCATTATACAAATTTGATTTTCTTGGGGCTGTGAAATAACTGCACATTTTCACGTTACTTTGGAGACATTTAGTAAAATAATCATGCTACATTATTTGCTTTGTTGTGATGAGATTCAGAACATGCTAGCTCCAAATATGGCACCTTGGTATTTGAGAAGAGAGTAGAAGTAGGAAGGTCATAGTCATCTTCCCCTTATCCTTCTCCCCTGGCATAGGTAATAAAACCCTCATTTCCGAGGTACCCAGAGGAGAGAAACATCCTTATCCTTGAAGTCACAGAGACATCAAGAAGAATCAGAACAAACAGGCCTTGCTAAGTTTTCCCTGGTTTATTATCATCAGGTCATACTGATTTTGTCTCATCACACTTCGCTAGGACCGTCTGTTCTTCATCAAACCTAAGCATAAAAATGCACAGCTTCCCTGTTTCTTAGGATCTTTATTTTGTGAATGCTCTGTGTCAGGTAAACCTATATTAAATAAATCTGTACACTTTTCTCTTGTTAATCGGTCTTTTGTTCTAGGTGCCTCAGCCATGAACCTGGCAATGGGTGAGAAAAGAAATCTTTTCTTCCACACTGTTGGGAGCGGATGTGATGTGGGGAGCAGATGAGCACTGTCACCATAGCTGGCTTGAGTAAAGGCCTGAACGAAGGCAAGGTCTCATTTAATGGCCCCAAGCTCGTAGGCAAGGTCTACTTGGTCTGCATCCTAGCCAAAGGCAGCCTGTGAGGGATGTAGCCTGCTACACACAAAGGTGTCTCAGATGCCCACACATCCAGGTGCACATAGCATAAATAAAGCCTTAGCCACAACAAGATAACCGCGAGACAGCTTGCCTTTAGCTAGCAACAAAATTCCATTATGGCTCCCGCACAGACCTTGAATCCCTTCCAACTTTCTTTGTGCTTAATTATAAAATAAACATGCTGAGCTAGTTCGGGGTCACTTCTCCTCCATCAGAGGAAAGTGTCCCACCTGGCCCCAGCTTTTCTCTATGTCTTTGTGTCTGTGTCTTTCTTAATCTCTCGCCGCTCTCTCTTCAGATCCTTCAAGGCAGCCGCACAGGCCGCAGCACCATACAATTGGAATCTCTTCTAAAATCATTTGTCATATTACTCAACACACTTTTAAGGGCAGTCGGAGAAAAAATCATTATTTTATAAACTGTCATGGTCAATGCTTTACAGAAAAACACTACCCATACAAACTTCGTGCTATACTATTTTGGTGAAAAAAAAAATTGCTCCCAAGGAGAGATGACTTCAGGCACAGCAGAGAAATGAGGTAGAAGGTGTTTCAAAATTTCCTTTGGGAACTATTTGTTCCCTCATATTTTTCCCAGTTGGCTCGTATACAAAGATTTGAGCTGGGCACTGAGCCGAGGCAAAGACTAATATCAGACCCGGCAAGTAGAAGTACACTCTGAATGCAGATAAAATCAATGGGATGACCAAAAATAATTCCAGAATAAGATAACCTCAACAGATATAAAATAGAAAAAGATATGAGGAAAAAAATAGAGTTATAAAAGAATTAGTTCCAAAAGAATTCCCAGACTAGGTATTCGAGTTCTGCCAAATAGAGTCAGTTCTGCCATAACACTTGTTTTAAATAGTGAATTTTTTCCAACACAACTGGTATATTAAAGAACAATTCCAGCATAACACAAATTTTTTGTTTGCTTATATGTGATTTCACTGACTGTAGAAAATTGCATGCAGCTAAACCAAGTGGTGCAGGAATATACCACACACACACACCCTTACCAACCACCTCGGTTCAGTTTGTATTATGAGTCACCCCAACCCACCTATGGTGTTACAACTCTCTCTACTTCTACCACTTCAAAATAACTCGCGGTTGCAATCCTTCTGACTCCCACTTCCCAAGTAAACTTCAGGTTTTTAAATGTAAAGTGCCATATTTATTGTAGTATTTCTGTATCTTTCAACCATTTGGCTTATGCACAATTATGCTATCATTTTTATCAGGTTCCAATATTTGTAATGTATCATTGGCTGAAAATTTTTGAGGGTTGTGCTTCTAAACCTATTTTTCCCATATGCCCTCTGATTCTTTTATTGTGTGATTTTGCATAACAAGTGGTTTCTAGGAACATGTATGTTATGCTATAGCAGGATTGAAGGTACTGCTATATAAATACTTCAAGGAACATTCGTTCATACATAAAATATTTATTTATTATTTATGCCTGAAATGCATGCTGTTAGGCAATAATTTTTTTTTTTTTTTTTGAGTTGACGTCTCACTCTGTCACCCAGACTGGAGTGCAGTGGCCGCTCCCGGCCACCGCAGCCTCGACCTACTGGGCTCCGGC